>NC_037670.1:60400368-60520842 GCF_003255815.1 Theropithecus gelada | reverse complement strand
AAAAAAAAAAAAAGAATTTCTGCTTTGGAGTTCAAAAACCATGAGAAGAGGGTGCTTCAGGGAACTTAAAAATGAGGAATACCCTGTCACTTATTTGTCTGGAAGATGAAAATTCAGTTGGGTAGCTGTTAATCGGGTTTTAAATATTTTTAAATGTAAGAGATATGTGTGCACTCAAGCATTACTAACGTGAACCATCAAAACACTTACCGCAGTTTTGAATCCTGTAAGTACATATGACAGTGTCTACCCACTGTCTGTGCTGTCACAAAAATTACCATGTGTAGGATCTGTAGGTGTTTCACAGCTTATTAAACTATAATTGTGGAACTGTAATTATAGCAGATGCACTACAATGCCTGAGTTTTAGAAAACAACTTCCCTCAAATCATAAAAAGAGCAAACTTTATACCTTTTCACAGCAATGACATGATTATGTTAAAATAAAATACTGCTAGAGGTACAAAACTCACTTCGCTCAACATATGTGAAAAATGATTCCTCTATCCATCACTTTAAAGGAACACATTCATATTGTAATCACAGCTGAGAAAAAAGGCACTATAGAAGCATGTTTTAAAAAATTATATTTTGGTATATATTCTTATATATGTATTAGTTTATAGGTTATGACAATCATTACTCGCTTATAAAGAAATTATATAAATATTCACGTTCCCAGGTAGCTCTTTTTCTCAGGTGGCAACAGCCTGCAACCTTCTCTTGAGATGCACACTGCAAAAGCAAAAGGGTCATCTGCTTATGTAGGCTAGATCAACTTCGTCAGAACTTCCCACTGATGGTGTCTTGTCAGATTGTGTTTAACTCCCCTAGACATCGGAGAATATAAAGACAGGAAGTCAGTTCTCTGAAAATCAGATTTGCTCATGTCCTTTATTGAGCAGCTAGTTAGCCTTATTGTCCAAAATACTCCACCACCTTCAGCATCCAGAACAAATCTTTTTCAGTGCACACGTGTGTGTGTGTGTGTGTGTCTATGTGTGTGTGTGTGTGTGTGTGTGTGTAGAGGGGAGCATATTGGATGTTGCTGTTGCCATAGTTGTTACTCTACGTGTCCATCATTGGGGAATTCTGTCATAGTTGAGTCTGGCCTGTCTTCTCACATGGATGATTAGAAAAATATCTACTATCCAGCTGAAATATTCTACTCTTCTAGGGGTTGCTTGTAAGAAGCAGATAATAAAATTATTTCCGTTGACACTTGGGAATATTTAAATATTTAAAGTAAATTTAAATAGTTCATTACTGTCATATTTATGTTATAGGCAGCATCCTAAATACTTTACTTGTTCCCTGTAATAATCAAATCAGCAAGTCAAGGGAATTGTTTAACACCATGGTGTGTAAATCCCAGCACATAAAGTTCATGTGGTAAAGCTGAAGTAGTGGTAAGGCTGAAATTTGGAATAAGTCAGGGAAGACACTCTGCCAAGTTTAGGTATCATCTAAGGCACCATGGTTAGGTACAAAACAAACAAACAAACCCAACTTTAAATTTAAAAACATGCATTTTCATATCTACAATATTAAGCAATGTTTTCTTGTGTAAATCATTTATGTTTCTAGAGTTTCAATTTTCAAATATTTAAATTGGAAGTAATATCGGCACTTGGGAATTTTTCAAATATAAAATTTAGATTAAGAAGGTGCATATAAATCATTGCTTTTAAGCACTGATAAAGTGAGTGACAAGATTTATGGAAAATTTTAAGAAAACCACATCAATGATGCTAAGATTTGTCAGCTTGGGGGCTAAACCTACAGTCACTGTCTTGACATGTATGCATAAACTATACTATATCCTGAAGATGATACCTTTGGTTTGTATTATTGGACTTGAATTTATGGTGTTATAGAACCCTTTCAGGGACATCCTCTCTGAAAATCTTCACTTTTGACAACTTCCTTTCAACTGAACATATTCTTTCTTTTTCAATCAACCCCATTCCTGCCACCATTTTCTTTTGAGTTGTTTATAGCAGCTCAGTTGAACATTATTACCTTTTGATTTGTGTTCTCACCTCTTATCATGGCCTCCTGCCCTCTCCTGTTAAATTAATCTTTCTAAAGCACCATTACAAGCAGTACATCAACCAATGGAACATTTTTCAGTGTATCTCTTTGCTAATGAGAATCAGGGAAGTGTCTGACTTTTAGCAAAAGAAAAACCAATCTTGCCATTTGCTGGCTTGGACAAAGGACTCAGTGACCCTTCACTTAATAATATTACCTTCTTGTGAATATTTATGAGGATTAAAGAAATCTCGTTTTTATGGAACAGAGTGAAGTATTGGCATTGTTAGTATTCTTTTGATTCTCTTTCTATGATCTACTCGTTTAGGTATACTCCTAGATTCTGGCCCTAAATTTGATATACAAACGATTTCCCTTTTTTCATCTTACGTTTATTTTATGCTACAACCAAAGTATCCTAGTCATAATTTCCTTATCCCTACTTGTGCTGATACTAAATCCTATGCCAAAAGTGTTCAACATTCCTAATCTGATGATGGTTTTGAGGTACATCTTCTCCATGCACATTTCAATAGCCTTCCACTTCTATCTGATCTATTCTGCATAGCAACAAAGCACGCTTTTCACTCCTCCTCACTGGGACATAGTCTGTCATGACTGATGAAAGTAAATGTACTTATTTCATGTCCATGATAGACATGGAAGGCAGTAAACCTGTCTTAGTGAACTACATATCCCATAGTCACAATCACAAACAATGCCTTTCTTGGAGGCATCCACTAATTCATAAAAATACATTTTTTTTTGCTAGTTACTACATTGTATAATATCTGTTTATGTGTCTGCCTTTGTCACTAGTTACTTTTTTCAATTCAACAAATATTTATTGAGCAACCGCTAAATATGCCAGAAAGTTTTGAGTACCAGGAATAAGCAGTTATCAAAACCAATAAAAATCTCTCGTCTCACTAAAATAGACAAGAAGCAAAGTAAGTGAAATTAAATGTTGTACAGTCTACAGTGGTAAATATTGTGGAGAGTGAAGATGAGAGCAGGGTGAGATTTCAAGTTGGGCACTCAGGATAGGTATCATTGAGAAAGAGGTAACTGGACAAATCTCTGGAAATAGTGGGTCAGTATCTACAGACACCTGCGGGGGGTGAGACTCGAAGGTGGGAACAGCTCTGTCCCATTCACTGTGGCCATAAAAGAACAAGCGAAAGAGAAAGGGGAAGGAGGTAAACTAAGAAAAGTAACTGCAGACAGAATATTTTTTATTTATGTGTGTATTTTTGAGCCTTGGAGATCATAGTGAAATTTTTAACTTAAAATTTGCATAATATAGGGAGAGCTTAGACATTTCAGCGGATGAGGTTCGGGATCTGACTTTCCATTTTAAAATGATCTTCTCATAGCAGGGTTGAGAATATCCTGCAGGGAAAATGGGTGGATGCATAGAGACAGAGGCTTTTGCAATAACTCAGGCAAGGGATGGGTTTAATATCTCTCCTATATACATATACAATATATTATATATACATATATACACATATACATATACATACACATACATATATACACATATATCCATATATACTGATATATCCTAGATTTTCTATATTCTATATTATATATTATGTATATATATAATTATAATACATATATTTGTATATGAATATATGCATATATAATTGTATATGTATATATGTGTATATGTAATTATGTATGTATAATTATATATACATATACAATTATATATACATATATAAATACATATATTATTATATATACATATATAATATAGAAAATGTAGGATATATTAGTATATACTTGCTTTTGTTTATCAAAATGTATGTAATAAATGTGAATATTTAAAATGTAACAATTATGATAAACTCTATTGTTGGAGTCTTACAGTTTTGGTGACAATCGTATTGAAAAACTTATCCCTCCAACCTCAGCGTCAAGTACTTCAAATATGTATATATAATATATATTATACGTATATATAACATGTATGTATAATACATAATGTATATATGTATTTCATATATACATGTATACATACGTATAATATATTATATATACATATATGTAATATATAATATATAAAATATAAATATATATAATATATATTAAAATATATTTGTATATTGTATACATGTATTATATGTTTATATAATATCTATATATTAATATATATTATATATCTATATTATATATTTTATATATCAAGATATAATTATACATATATAATATATATGTATTATATATTGATATAAATATATATAATAATACATATAAATATATATTTTTTAGATGGAATCTCGCTCTGTCGCCAGGCTGGAGTGCAGTGAAGCGATCTCGGCTCACTGCAACCTCTGCCTCACAGGTTCAAATGATTCTCCTGCATTAGCCTCCTGAGTAGCTGGGCCTACAGGCATGCGCCACCAGGCCCAGCTAATTTTTGTATTTTTAGTAGAGATGGGGTTTCACCGTGTTGGGCAGGATGGTCTCAAATTCTTGACCTTGTGATCTGCCCACCTCGACCTCCCAAAGTGCTGGGATTACAGGTGCGTGCCACTGCACCCAGCTCTATATTACATTTTTAAGGAGATATGATATTTTTCTGTCAAATTCAGTTTATTAGGAGCTGGTAAAATAATTTTCTTAGAAGTATCTGAAAACCATAGCACTTGTTAATGAGATTTTTAAATGTTTCTATTTAGGTTATAAATGATTTAAATTAATCATATATCACTGCTTAAAAAATTTACACACACTTTGTGTTAGTAAAATACACTCATCTATCTCTGGCAACATTTGTAAACATAGTGCACCAATACATGTGACCTCAAATATTTACCCTGTGGCATTTAAGTTAACCTGATTAATATTATTTATCATCCTGTCTCCACAAAGTAAATGGCTGCTAAGTCTTAAGGAATAGATAGTATTTCAGATGTTAGTACATTTCTCATGTCTATTTTATAATAATGAATTGGTAACCAAGGCATGCTACGAAGTATAGGAGCTAACTTCATCTTGTACACTGGTCACCAAGGTTGTATGTATTATTTTTTATGGTATCACTATATTTTAACAATATTCTGAAAGGAAACTTTAATTCATGGTTAATAGAAACATGTCTCTGAGAAGCAGAGAATGCTGTTATTAGGGGTCTAAAGATCATTTGATCCTCTATTTGGCAGAAAGAGTATTCATGTTTTATCATAGCTTGTCCTAATTTAAGTGTCAAGCTCTCATTTCTTAGGGTCAAGCAAAACCAACAGGTCCTAGCTGCATGATTCTGTTTTAAGGGCAATGCAAGTTTATTTTATATCACTTGCTTTTTCTGTCTTGTCCACATGACTCCAGTGAAAATATTACTTTTGTAACATTATACCCATAGTTCTTTAACCTGCCCTTCCCCTATGAGTATGCATATTTTGTTCTATGGATGTTCTTAAATCGGATCATACATCTATCACAGGGAAAACAAATTACGTGGAGTACAGGGATACATCCCCGCTGATAAAGCAGGCACGCTCCTGACTCAGAATGGGAGGAATCATGTTAATCCCATTACAGATGTTGTGCTACGTGTCACGTAAGGAAAACAGACAGCTCTTCCAACTCTATTTTTCATTTGTCATCCTTACTGTGAGAACTCAGCAACGATGGGTTTAATATCTCTCTTATAATATTCTCTCTGATAGCAATAGGAATTATTTGCCTTAGAACCAGACGTGCGTGGTTTTGGGGATCTAAACACTGCAACTGAGAGATTCTCAGAAACAAAACTGTTCAGGGTTTTTTCAGTGAAGTCAATATTTGCTATATGGCTACCTTTCTCTTAATATGTGGAAACCACATATTAAGCAGATATAAATGTCAACCATAGGCTCATATTCCATGCTAGGCTAGCAATAGTGAAAGCAGAAGAGCAAGTTCAAAGTGTCTAAGACTCAGATCATTTTGTCCTAACATAGAAAATAGAGGGTTTCTGTACAATTATTGTTTCTGGAAGGAGCGCAATTATTAACCCAGGAAATCTCTCTACCACACACTCTGTTGCTTGATTACAGAAATTTTTAAACCAGATTTTTTTTTTTTTTTAAGACGGAGTCTCATTCTGTTGCCCAAGTTGGAGTGCAATGGCCCAATCTCGGCTCCTGCAACCTCTGCCTCCAGGGTTCAAGCGAGTCTCCTGTCTCAGACTCCCAAGTAGCTGGGATAACAGGTGCACACCACCAGGCCCAGCTAATTTTTGTATTTTTAGTAGAGACAGGGTTTCACTATGTTGGTCAGGCTGGTCTCGAACTCCTGACCTCGTGATCTGCCCGCCTCAGCCTCCCAAAGTGCTGGGACAGATTTCTTTTTTTCAGCACCGCACATGTAAGTTTTAAGACAATTTTATTTTTTTGTAATCATAGTTAAATGTTACCCTGAGGGAATAAATTTATTAACACAACTCACATAATAGATTAATTTACCTTATTAAAGAGTTAAAAATAAAATTAAAAATTCTATAGATAGTACAGTGTTATAGTAGTTAATAGGAATATAAACTTTAATGAATATTCTTTTAAAATATATTTAAGTAGTCAACTTCAAAGATGTGTGCTATGTGTAAGTAATGTCTTTCCTTGCAAACAAAAAATCAGTATTCAATTAAATCCATAACCCATTCTTGCTTAATTATATTAGAATGTAAAATATTGTATCCATACCTTGTAATAATCCACGTGATAGACTAATCCACAAATAACCCAAATATCCAAGAATTTTACCTGAATGCTTGAGGTATGATTGCATACTATCTTCCCATGTATGTCTACATTGGTTGGATCTCACTGACTAAAGTTCTTTGAGTATAATAACATTAGCACAAAACTACACCAAATGTAAATATATGCTAAGTACTCCATGTATTTTGCTTAGCTAGACCATATGTATGTGTGAGTGTGTAAGTGGTGTGTGTGTGCTTGTGTATATTAGAGAGAGAGAGAGTGAGACAGATACTGAGAGAAGACTAAATTAAACTCATGTGCAAGCCATCAGGAATTGCTTTCCCAGGATTTAAGGGTATATGCGGCAGGCATAAAAAGACTGAATTGAAGCACCAGTAAGCAGGGGAGCATCCATTTGTGGACTCTGAAGCTTTTAAAATTTGAAGAGGAGACACATTAATAAAAAGAATCTCATGTGTATTTTACAAATATGTATAACCATGGAAACATGCTGCTAAGGCCCATCCCAGCAAGATGGAGTGCTCATGGAGATCAGCGGTCCCCAACCATTTTAGGACCAGGGGCTGGTGCAGGGACAATTGATCAGGGACAATTTTTTCATGAATTGAGGAGGCAGGAATGGTGTCAGGATGAAACTGTTCCACCTCAGATCATCAGGCATTAGTTAGATTCTTATAAGGGGCACATGATCTAGATCCCTCGCCTGTGCAGTTCACAATAGGGTCCATGCTCCTGTGAGAATCGAATGCCCCGGCTTATCTGAGAGAAGGTAGAACTGAGGCAGTAACACTCCCTCACAGCTGCTCACCTTCTGCTGTGCAGCCTGGTTCCTAACAGACCATTGACCAGTCCCAGTCCGTGACCCAGGGGTTGGGGACCCCGGTGTTGAGGGCAATGCTGTTTAAACGTCATTCATGTCACATCTTAGTTCAGGCCAGGAAAACAGAATACCATAGACCAGGGTGGCTTAAAAACACGATCTTCTCCTAGGTCTGGAGGCTGGAAGTGTGATCAGAGGGTGTCAGCATGGTTGCACCCTGGTGAAGTTTCTTTTCCTGGTTCAGAGATGCCTGTCCTCTGGTTATGTCCTCACATGGCACACAGAGAAGAGTTCCAATCTCTTTATTCCATTCTGAGGGCACTAATCCCATGCACGGGGGCTGCACCCTCATGACCTAATTACCTCCCCAAAGCCCCACCTCCAAATATCATCACATTGGACATTCAGGCTTCAATGTATAAATCTGAAGGGGGCACAGACATTCAGTTCGTAGTGCTATGGAATCAATGAACCTTGGCCAGTGTCTGCCTGGGAATGAATGATCCTCATTCTGTCATTCAAGACTGACTTGTGTGCACCACAGTCCTCTCTTTTTCTTGTGGTGTGAATTATAACCAATGCATTAACCTCTCTTAGCATCAGTTTAGCATATTCTAACATATTTATTCATTTCCAAAATGCCATGAATGTTCAAGAAAATGTACATAATACAGTTAGTTCAGTGCCTGAGAAATAGATACCCAATAAATAGTACTTCCTGTTAAATTGTTTGTGAACTTCATAAAATCAAATGAAAACCTTGAAAACATCCACTGGGAGAACGCTACTCCCACTGTTCTCACTCTTCCCTTCTCCACAGATGGCATGGGAATAGTTGGCTAGTGGTGCCTGCGGTGCAGGCACAAATTCCCATGGGATGCTGATGTCCAGAGGCTTTGCTTCTCTTTTGGACATGAGTTTAACTGCTTTCCTGGCTTGGGAAAGAAAAATTGACTTTGTATCTACCTGTTTTAAACGCATGATTGTCATTTTGGGAGCTACTATCCTAACAAAATAAAGCAAGACAGTCATGCATGTTGAAATCATGCTGGAAATTAGGAAGTTTGAGCATCATAAAGTTAGACGTAACAGGAATCTTGCTGATGTTTCTTTTTCACTCCCTTACTTTTAGTCTGCAAGACTGAAGCTGAGAGCAGATAACCACAGAAGCAAATTGCTGAAAGCTCTGTAACTGAGAACCAGAGATAGATGTCCCCAGTTCCTCCCTGCAAGATAAGGTGATGTCCTTGAGCATGCATCCTCAGGAACAGGGGCTGGGTCCTGCTCTTCAGCAGACCCTGCCTGTGGCCTCTTCCCTTTGGGGTCACTTTTCATCATGCAACTCTTTTACTGCTTGTGCTTTCATATGCTTTGCTTATGCCTTTTTCTTTATTAGAGTAAAAATATTTTAATGGTTTGTGATGGGTATTAACAATGCCAATGCTATTGTTTGGCAGGAAATACCTAAAATTAGCTACAGACGGTATGATTATAAAATAATATGCAAGTATTGATAAGATTCAGTTTACAGAACATTTTCAGATTCATTACATAATGACAAATGATTCAATCAGCATTGTGAGGTTGGCTGTAACCCTGCCTTACAGATAAGAATCCTGAAAAATCTGAGGGGCTTAGCCAGAATCACTCTCACTGAAACTTTCTCTACTGATTTTTAAAAAATTGATGCTTTTTCTCTCTGCAATGAGTAAGTCCAGGCACTGGAGTGGTGGCAGCGTGGGGAGGGGGTTTGGAGACAATAATGGTTATTAATTTGTTCAAATCATGTTAATTGAATATTGAATGCTTTTTGTATGTCAGGCACTCTTATAGATGCTGTCAGAAATGAACTGGACAAGGATCCTACTACCAATGGAACCTACATTCTAGAGATGCTGTGCCTACCACTATGGGATTTAAGGTGCCATAAGACAGACTTGCTGGCTTTAGTTTAATGCAAAAAATACAAAAAGCATAAAGAGTGGTGACTGTCCAAATAGTATGCAGAAAAAAGTTCAAGGAATAAAAACAGGAAAATAAGACTGAATTAAGGTTAGGTTATATAAAAATTTCATCTAAGTAGGGCAGATACATATTACAAAAAACATGTAGGTATTATATATATAGTATATCTCTCTATACACTAGACACATGTATCTATCTATACACTAGACACTGACCTGCATAATATATATAGCCTATATAAATACGTATGCTACACATACATATATATTTATATATACATAAATGTGTCTATCTTAATCCATTGCTTAATAACCCTGGAAAATTTACTTAACCTCCGTTTCTCTCATCAGTTACATGGGGCTGGTAATAGCACGTAACTGTAGGGTTTTGTTAGGAAGCGTGAGTGAAGCCCTAAAACCGCTCTCTGGTCTCGAGTAAGCCCACAAAGTGAAGCCCATATTGTTATTCTCACTGCTGTCATTACACTGTGCCAGGTCATGCTCACAATAATTTTCCTGTACAATAAATTGGAAATTCCAACATTTCTAAGCATCCTCTGCCTTTATTCTAGGAATTATTAATTTAAAAATTCCAAAAATGAAGTAATAAAATGTATAAAACAAGAAAAAAATGACTTTTTCTAAGTAAAGTCACTGCTCCTTCCACTGCGGAATGGAGACTTGAGTTTCTCCATCTCTCTTCAGTTGGTGTTATGCCCAGCTTGTCTGCAGATCATGTCTGCATGGCATATTCACCCATACAGGGTCAACAGCTACAAGGAGAAATTATGTTTGAAAACTGACCAGAACTAGTTATAGCATCATGAAACCGATACAGATGATAGTGTGATCTGCTTACTTTAAGGATGTTCTTGAAACAGGAGTTTAAAACTGTGTCATCTTCTCTCCTGCTGGAAGAGATCAGAAGAGTTAGCCAACACCACATCATTAAACTGAATAACGAGACAGCTAAAGCGAAGTTATCTGTGTGGGCAGTCATTTTGGACTGCTCCGTTGATAGTACCATATGTTAGCTACAGTTGGCATTCTACAAGGAATTGCAAATGTTTACAGTTACTCTGAGGGAAAGATTCTTTGTGTTGTAGCGTTTGGCATGTGGAGAAGTTTGCCAAGAAAAGATGACATGAAAGCATATTTTATCAAGTCTATTTTTCTGTAGTATTCCTCCATATTTATAAGACTTTATATTTGGAATGATTTGGAGGCTGAAGATCAAATGTTTTCCCCATCCTTAGCCTTGCGTGTGTGTCATCTTCTGCCTTCCCACCATCTCTTGGTAATAGATCATTTTGAAATTTTCAACACTATAGGGAAGCAACTTCTTTGGAATTATGTTCAATTTGAGTTGCTTGTTCTCTTTCATGCTCTTTTCAGAATTTTTTAAATTACATTTTTTAGTCTTTTCTAAAACCAATCGCTATGTCAACAGGAAAGAATTTCTGCCCAAGAAAACATAAAATATACAATAATGATTAAATTAGGACTAGACACTGAAAAGCATTTCTATAAATTGTCAATTCTTTCCTTGAGGTCTTTGCTACAAACACTTCCCAGGAAAGTCTTGCCAAGAAAGTCGAACTTAAACTTTTTTTTTTTTTTCTTCTGGTTTGCTCATGATAATCTCAAAAATATTTCTGATTGCAATATAAATTATATGTTCATCCTGGTCATGACATGTATTTTTTTTTTTTCATCACAATTCTCAGCCTTAGTAAAAGCCACAATTGTCAGTCATTTTATCTTTTCAAGAGGAAACTGTGTTGTATTGACGGTGGGGCCTAAGCACTCCCCAGGGTCGGGCATCATGATGAGATTCACAGAATGCAGCACTGAGAGAAGAAGACACCCCAGTTCTATCTGCAACCACTTTCTTTGCTGACATTCAACATGTAACTTATCTCTGGGCCTCAGTTTTTCTATCTCTAACATTAAAAAAACCCACATAAATTATTTTCTGTGTGCGGCTGAAACAGCATCTAACTGCCACCATTTCCATTCACTTTCGGTTGTGCAGAGTTCTGAAGAGGGGTCTGTCCATATTGGGCTGTTCCCCAGGCTTCCATGCATCTGTTGAAGCCATGAGATCTGTTCTTTCAAACACAGTGCGAGTGGAATCTTTTTGTTTCATCTAAGTCCAAAGTCATATAAAAGTAGATTTACTTCTCCACTGTCCCATGCTTTGGCTGAATGGCGAGGAGTCCCAGGCACTAAAGAACGCAGAACACAAATTGCAGGTGCCTGGGTTCTTGAGTGGGCGTGGGCAAAGCCCCCGCCCCTTACTCGGAGCTAGCTTTTGGTTTTACGTAAGAAAAAACTCCCTGTATCGTTCAGTTCTGGAGACTTCTGGGATTATTTATAACATCAGTCAATCAGTCACAGATTCCTTGCCATCTTTGATTCAACTTCAGATTTTGGCACAGTAGTTATGAACATTTTCATTCAAACTGCAATTCCTTCCAGTCAGAGAGGTCAGATGCTGAGGATACGGTTTTATTCTCTCTTTGGGAGGGAGTGTTTTATGGAGCTAAAGAAGCATGTGGCTCGCAATAGCGGCTCTATCTAGGAGGAGTTTCAACCCTTGTAAGGTTAGGAATAGTGTAAAGCAGGGAGCCTGACTCAGTAGCAATTGGAGATTAGAGCCAATTTTGCTAAATAATGCATGGGCCAATAAACAAAGTTAAAAAACAGTAAGTTAAAAAAGAGTAGATTACTTCCTATGATCAGTTCATGTTTGAGTCTGTCAAAAATTTATATTAAAAGATGGACAAGGTTTAGGAATAATAGAGAGAAGTTTATAGCATCCTAAACTCCATCCATTGGAAAAACAATCCGAAACAAGTGTCAATCTGAAAGCTCTTGCTGTAAAAGTCACTATTAGAAATCCCTCTACTTGGTGGAATAGATTATAGAATTGTAAGGACAAAAGGATAAAGAGATGCAACACCTTATAGGCAAGGAAACACGGCTGGGCGTGGTGGCTCATGCCTGTAATCCTAGCACTTTAGGAGGCCGAGGCAGGCAGATCACCTCAGGTCGGGAGTTTGTGACCAGCCTGACCAACATGGAGAAACCCTGTCTCTACTAAAAATGCAAAATTAGCTAGGCATGGTAGCACATGCCTGTAATCCCAGATCCTTGGGGGCCTGAAGCAGGAGAATCGCTTGAAACTGGGAGGCAGAGGTTGCAGTGAGCTGGGATCGCACCATTGCCCTCCGACCTGGGCAACAAGAGTGAAACTCCATCTCAAAACAAAACAAAGAAACACCACATGCAAAAATGAGTCACAGGAATGGATTAATATCTATGCAGCAAGAATCAGGAATGGGCAGAGTTAGAAATAAAACCCAAGAAACAAGAAACTAAAGCTCCTTTTCCTTAATTATTGAAAATTCTTAGACAAGTTTACTTAAGCAAGTATGGGGCACAGAAGATAGAATGAGAATCACCTTCTGAGACACAGAAATCAGAAGAAGGAAATGACTTAAGTACATATTTCTCAGGATTTAACCAATTCCATGTAGAAAAGCTATGCCAGAGATTCATTGTTTATACAATATCTCTTTGTCTCTCTCTCTCTCTGTCTCTCTCTGTCTCTACAGATGTGTTTGTGTGTGTGTGTGTATAGAGATTTAGATATTAGATTTAGACACACACACATATATATACATATATAGATTCTATAATCTATAGCATGACATTTCTATAAATAATACATATATTTGTGCATGTGTGTGTGACTATATACACGTTATATATATGTATAAAATACAGCCTTCCTGTGTAAGATTTTAATGTAAATTTTTGTAAAATTTTATTTGTAGTATGGATTTGGTAATTTTGTAGGGCATTTTTGTATTTTCATAATTCAAATTTAAAGAAATGCTTCAAGTATTCATAGAACCTCCATAATGATGTTCTGTAGAAACTGCAATAACTCTCTGACAACCAGTGTTGGAAGGTCAAGTCAATCCTTAACAAATATTTGGAGTGCAGGACAGATACTGTCACAGTTGAGTACATCATTATGTTGTTGACCCTGTTCAAAATGCCTGTTTGATAATTTTTGTTGTGTGTGTAGGGAGGGTTATACATCATACACAAACACACACACACACACACACACACACACACACATCTTTGATATAAAACCTACCTATTTAAACTAAAAGTAGTTTCAGGTGAAAAGCTTGGAGAATTTTTTTTTGTTTGGAGAGGATTAAGTGAAAAATTATACTGTGAAATTATAGTTAATTAGAAAAAATAGCATGGAAAGTACAATAAAAACATATTCAATTACAATGTAGGATTAGTTGACAAAGCTTGAAGAATTCTAAATATAAAAGGAGCATTGCCCTCAGATGATTAGAATAAAAGTAAAACAAAACTTCTCAACCCCAGGGTGGAGATTATATATATATATTATATATATAAAATATATAATATATAATAATATATAATATATATTAAATATAAAATATATAAAATAATAATAAAATATATAAAATATATATTAAATATATAATATATAATATATAATAATATATAATATATAAAATATAGAATATATAAAATATATAATATATAAAATATATATTATATATAATATATAAAAAATATATATTATATATTATATATAAAAAATATATATTATATATTATATATAAAATATATCTATTATATATTATATATATTATATATAAAATATAAATTATATATTATAAAATATAAATTATTATATATAAAATATATATAATATATATAAACTGTTATTATTTTAGTATTTAGTATGTTAGTATTATACAAAATATAGTATATTTAGTATTATACAAAATTTGGCTATAAGCTTCCTATACATCAAAACATAAAAAGTTGTATGTGTTCTTAATGCCTGATATAAGAAAATGATATTAATTTATTCTCTGAAACTAGTCACTGAGGCTAATTACCTAGATGATACTACCATATGGCCAATGAACAAGAAATTGGACAAACTTAAGAAGGGGCACAGAGGGGACAGTCTTCAAGTATTAGTAACATATCTAACTTCCAAAAAAACCTGGCCGGGCGCGGTGGCTGAAGCCTGTAATCCCAGCACTTTGGGAGGCTGAGACGGGCGGATCACGAGGTCAGGAGATCGAGACCATCCTGGCTAATACGGTGAAACCCCGTCTCTACTAAAAATACAAAAAACTAGCCGGGCGTGGTGGCGGGCGCCTGTACTCCCAGCTACTCGGGAGGCTGAGGCAGGAGAATGGCGTAAACCCGGGAGGCGGAGCTTGCAGTGAGCTGAGATCCGGCCACTGCACTCCAGCCTGGGCGACAGAGCGAGACTCCGTCTAAAAAAAAAAAACAAAAAAAAACAAAAAAAAAACCCTAAACATTTCTGATGCTATTGCTCACTGAAGAGGAGTGAATTAGATGAGATTGATCATTTAACCCGAGCAAAGGACAGCTTAAAATATGTTGGAATGAATAGATAGAATGCAACTATTAATTTTCAACTTCCAGTGACATAGCTCATCAGTCACTGATACCATTTACTTTCCCTTGTGTATGTGTTGGCATGGGGGAAGGTATACTGTTTTATGATTTAATATTTTTAACTGGCAAAGGGAAAATAAAATAAAATGCCCCCCAAACCTCACACCACCATCATTACACTCTCTACTCTCTGACAAAATGCCGTCTGCCCTGGTGAAGAATGAGGCAAAATCACAATCAATAATAATTCTTAGACAGTAGTAAATATACCTGAAAAGTCACAAGCACAATTTTCAATGTGGTTAAACAAACAAGTTATGGAGCTATAGCAAATCCAAAAAAAAAAAAAAAGTTAAAGAAAAATTTAAGCTTACTTAGAGGAGCTTAATTTCCATTCATCTCTCTCTATGTAGACCTTTTTACCTACAGCCAGTTTCCAAATGAAAGAATCATTCAATGATAGTTTTGGCACAAAAGAAACAACTTTTAATGTAATTTAACAATATTTATTGATCTGAAATGTGAATGCATTTTAAAACAATTAAATGTTTAATGCAAGCCTTTATGTAAACTTAACATTTTTCTAAGAGCTATAAGAAGATACAGTGTTTAAAAAGAAAATTCCAATTGTACAAAATACATTTATTGTTCCTGAAATCTAACCATTTTAAAATGCTTCATAGAAATACATATTTCACAAATACAGTTGCTAAAAATATTTTTTTAAATCCCATAAAGTAAGTGGAACACCAAAAGTACATAGTAAAGCACTCATAGACAGTTATACTTCAGGCAAATTAGCCATTAGGGGAATTAGTCATTTCGATATCTACTTTTAGAAACACAGGTATTCCTTGACCTCTTCCACTTAATCTCTGGACCCTCAACCTTTTCTCCCACCAGCACCCTATGATGGTTAATTTTATGTGTCAACTTGACAGGACTAAGGGACTCCTAGATAGCTGGTAAAACATTATTTCTGGGTGTGTCTGTGAGGTGTTTCCAGAAAAGATTGGCATTTAAACCATAGACTGACTAAAGGCCACCCTCACCCATGAGTGTTGGCATCTTCCAATCTGTTGAGGGCCCTCATTAAACAAAAAGGCTGAGGATGGGTGAATTCTCTCTCTCCTCAAGCTGGGACATCCACCTCTCCTGCCCTGAGACAATGGAACTCTTAGTTCTTGGGCCTTTGCACGCTGTGACTTACATCAGAGCCCCTACCCATGCACCCCAGGCCTGTGGCCTCAGAGGGGAGTTACATCATTAACCCCCCTGGTTCTCAGGCCAGTGGATGCAGCCTGAATTACCGGCAGCCTTCCTGGTTCTCTGGTTTGCAGATAGCATATTGTGGGACTTTTTTCCCTCCATAATTGCATAAGACAATTCCCATAATAAGTCTCCTTTTACAAAGTCCTATATATAATCTACTATAATCTATTGGTTCTTTTTCCCTGGGGCCTTATTATACCTCCCGTAAAGTCTCCCGTTACAATCCATACTTACTGCATCCAATTCAAATGCTTGGGACCTCTTGCCAAGAGGTTTACATCTTCACAGTTTCAGTAGCAGCTGTGGTTTTAATTTTAACCGCTGTTACAATCAGGCAAAGAGATGTTCTACCTTGAGGCATTATTAACATAAGACAAATTTCTCATTTCATTTGCACATCCACAATGTCATCTGCAAACAGGAAATTCTTGTTACTAAGACCTCAGATCCTTTCTCGATCTGTTTTCTATAGTGAAAGAATATGTTTACCCATATGTGTCAGACTTACACTTTTATAAAATGAAATAAAAATTAATACATCAAAAATAAATAACATGCAGCCAAAGTCCCACCTTTTAGTTATAAGATTCAAATTGCCATAAAAGTTTCAACTTGACTGTGCTTATCCTGTCACAGGTCAGAAAGAAAACATCGGTTGAAGACCAGCATCTGCCAGCAGGCTATATTTTAGGTCGTAGACTGCTTCTGCTTTCAGAATTTTCCTCAGAGGGAATGTCTTACTCAAGTACGAATTGTCTTGGTCAGATTTTGAGAAAAAAGTAGACAACCAACCCTTTAATAATCGGCAATATTCAGGATTCAACTTGAGAATGTACCTTGCTAATCCAATTGAGGTTTGTAGTTATTAAATATCGGTTTTTAGGGGGTTCAGTGAAAAACTATTTTTAAGACTCGTGTGGTATTTAACGTATCTTTTAGGGAAGACCAAAGGTTTTTTTGAAAGAGCAACTTGAGATAAATGCAAAACGTCAGCAATGCCTTGTTAGAGGTTGGAGAACATTATTTTAGGACAAAAATGTAACAAAGAGCATTTATCTAACAGTCTCTTGCCTTAAGCCTAAAACGTCAGTTTTAAGTGATGCTGTTTTCTGGGGTCCTGCCAGAGGACCGGAGTAGCCCTGGTGAAAGAACAAGCTGGCCTCATCTACGGGTTTATTTATTCATTTGAATATTGAGAAAGGTGTGCCTACATAATGTTTTTAGCTATTTTGGTATTTTTAATGGCAAATAAAGATAATACGATTCCATACTTTTTGAAGCCACTATTTGCTCCATTCTAGGCACAGCTGACTTTATTTTAATTAGTGTCATCAAAATATGAAAATGGGTTTGTGGCTCTATGCTTTCTAAAACAGGAGATGTATATTCCATGAAAATGGGTTTGTGGCTCTATGCTTTCTAAAACAGGAGATGTATATTCCATTGAGAAGAAACCATTCTATTTACAGTAGTTCAAAATAAGTTAAGGATAAACTCAGCTGTGGCTAGCAATGACCCTATTTGGGAATAAAAACCTATCTCTTAGAAAAGCATCTCCCCATGATATTTTGGTCCAGTTCTATAAAAGTCCCAGGTCAGTAACAAACTCACAGAGTTTACCTAATAATGAATTCTAAGAGGAACATTCCTTACTTCTTTCTTAGCTGGAGTCTTGTCAAGCTGGTGGAGTGATCATCAGTATTGGATTATGTATACTTAAAATTCATTTGAATTGCATGGAAGCTATTGGATCATAGCATAGGGATTAGTAATTTGTGATTTTGAAAATAAGATAGTCTGCACCAGAATTCCCAACAGGGTGCTCCTGGTGAGCCATGAAATAGCAATGCTTGTAAATGTTTAATACTGCTGAAAATTTTAAAACTGTTTTTTCTACTTATTAAAAATTTACAGTATTTGAAATGATGTTTGAACATGATTCTTTCACTACTCCAGTAATATTCTGGTGCTGCACCTTTGCCATCAAGTACTCTGCAGAAGCTGCACAGCACTGCTCTTCCCCTTTCCCTGGACTTTCCACACATCCTATCCTTTTGCTTTGCCTATTAATTATAGGAATTCATTCTTCCTTGAATGAGTATCTGGTAGGCATGTGGACATATTTATTTCGTTAATTAATTTTCTCCTATTTTTTTTCTAACTACATATTTTGTCAACTATTGAGGGTGCAATATTGAAATCTACTACTATTGTTGCTGAATTATTTGTTTCTCTCTTCAATTATGTCCATTTTGCTTTCTTGTATTTTGGGGATCTGCTGTTAGATGAATATGTATTTGTAACTGCTTCCTGCAGAATAAAGTTTTCATCTTTATAAAATATACCTTTTTGTTTTTAGTAATACTTTTTGTATTATTCTTTTGTCTTAAAATCTTTTTTTACAATATTAGAAGAACTATTACAGCTCTCTTTTGTTTATCATTTGTACGGAGTATCTGTTTTTATCCTTTTTCTTTTGAGCTGTATGTTTCTTTGAGTCTAAAGTGTGTCTGTTGTATACAGCCTGTAGTTGGATTCTGTTTCTTAATCCAATCTTACACCCTTTGACTTTAGATTGAAGTGTTTAATCCATTTATGTTTACAGTAATTATTGGTATAGTAGTGATTTCCTTTCTATATGATTTATATTGTCTGTTTCTTCATTTCTCCATTATTGCCATCTTATTTTTGTTAAACAGGTATCTCTTTGTGTGTAATTTAAATTCATTTTAAAATAACGCATTTTGGTAAGTTATTTTTTTAAGTGGTGCTCTAGATATTACAATACAACATGAAACTCAACCTAACATAATCTAGTTCAGTTTAATACTAATTTCATTCCAGTAGTGCATAGAAACTGCTGCAATATAGTCTCTGTGCCTCGTGCTTTTTGTGGTATTATTGTCATACAAATTACATCTTTATACATTATAAGCTTATCAATGTTGTTTTGTAATTTTTGTTTTATGTAGTTATCTTTTAGTATTTCTTTCAGGGAAAATCACTTGGTGACAAATTCTTTCAGTGACTTATGAGTGTATGCATGTATTTAGGTATAATTGTATTTATATGTGGTGCAGTCTCTATGTGTCCATTTTTTAAAAGATAGTTTTGATGCAATTACAATTCCCGGTTGAAAGTATTTTCTTTTTTAAAAATTTTTTATTATACTTTAAGTTCTAGGCTGAAAGTATTTTCTTTTTTTTTTTTTTTTTTTTTTTGAGACGGAGTCTCGCTCTGTCGCCCAGGCTGGAGTGCAGTGGCCGGATCTCAGCTCACTGCAAGCTCCGCCTCCCGGGTTTACGCCATTCTCCTGCCTCAGCCTCCTGAGTAGCTGGGACTACAGGCCCCCACCTCGCCCGGCTATTTTTTTTTTTTTTTTTCTATTTTTTAGTAGAGACGCGGTTTCACCGTGTTAGCCAGGATGGTCTCGATCTCCTGACTTCGTGACCCACCCGTCTCGGCCTCCCGAAGTGCTGGGATTACAGGCTTGAGCCACCGCGCCCAACCTGAAAGTATTTTCTTTCAACACTTTATGTATGTCAGACTGCTTATGTCTGGCTTTCATAGTTTCTGATGAGAACTCGACCATTTTTCTCATTAAAGATCCCATGTACGTGATAAGTTATTTTTCTCTTGCTGCATTAAAATATTTTCTCTTTGATTTTTGATAGTTTATTATGTTTTCAGTTGGGCATCTGAGTTTATTCAATTGAAGTTTTTTGAGCTTCTTGGAATTGTAAATTAATATTTTTCATAACATTTGAGAAATTTTGTCCATTATTTTTCCAATACTTTTTTCTCCCATGTCATTCTCATCTATCCTCAGAAACTCCTATTACATGTATTTTGGCATGTTTGATAATGTTTCACAATTATATGAGTCTCTGCTCATCTTTTTTCACTTATATCTGTGCCTCATACTAAATATTCTGTTTATATATTTTCATGTTCTCTAATCTTTATTCTGCCTCTTTATTCAAAGTTGTTATTTTTCATTTCAGTTATATTTTTAAATTCTGAAACTTCTACTTGGCTCTTTTTATTTATGTTCTATATCTTTTTATTGAGAGTCTCTATTTTCACAACCTTAGAGAATTGTGGTGCTAATAATTCCAGAAGATTGTTATGATTTATTAACACCTTAAATAAGAGTTTTCTCTATGAAGCTGAGATATGAGTCATGTCAATTATATTATTTTGGTAATAAGGGTTCTTGAATGAGATGCTAGATGTATTGTTAAAATATTGACAAGGTTCTGGATTTGGATCCAGAGGTCTCGCCTCTCTTTTCTTGATTAACACAGCATAGTGCTGAAGGGAGAAACTGGAGTAGCCTAAGTTAAAACACCACATGTTCCATAGTCTTACAAAGATTTAGCCCTTTTCCTTGAAAATAAAATGGTTTCTAGTTTGTTCTGTGTTTTTGGTTAATTTCCAGAGTTCAGAAATAATTGATTTCATTGTTTTTAAAAATATTTTCATGCCTTTGTGGGGCAGAGGACTCAAAAGCATCCACACGGCCGGGCAAGGTGGCTCACACCTGTAATCCTAGCACTTTGGGAGGCTGAGGTGGGCAAATCACAAGGTCAAGAGTTGGAGACCATCCTGGCCAACATGGTGAAACCCCATCTCTACTAAAACTATAAAAATTAGCTGGGAATGGTGGTGCGCACCTGTAGTCCCAGCTACTCAGGAGGCTGAGGCAGGGGAATCATGCGAACCCAGGAGGTGGAGGTTGCAGTGAGCCAAGATCACACCACTGCACTCCAGCCTGGTGACAGAGCGAGACGCTGTTTCAAAACAAAAGAAAATAAAAGCATCCTCACTGTATAATTTCAAGTCTGGTTCGTCTCATTTTTATCATTTTAAGCTACAAAAAGTTCTGTACGTATTTGTTACATATATTATTGCTATTTGTTATTAGTGATTTTTAAAAAGAACAACGTTAATTTTGTTCATTTTAAAGTTGTTACTTCTTTCCTGTCTTTGTTATTAATATTATTAGCTTTGTTTATAAAAATGGTTAAAGTAGAACTCCCCTTCACAATTGCTACAAAGAGAATAAAATACCTAGGAATACAACTTACAAGGGATGTGAAGGACCTCTTCAAGGAGAACTACAAACCAGTGCTCAAGCATGTAAGAGAGGACACAAACAAATGGAAAAATATTCCATGCTCATGGATATGAAGAATTAACATCGTGAAAATGGCTATACTGCCCAAAGTAATTTATAGATTCAATGCTATCCCCATCAAGTTACCATTGACTTTCTTCATGGAATTAGAGAAAACCACTTTAAATTTCATATGGAACCAAAAAAGAGCCCGCATAGCCAAAATGATCCTAAGCAAAAAGAACAAAGATGGAGGCATCACACTACCTGACTTCAAACTATACTACAAGGCTACAGTAACCAAAACAGCATGATACTAGTACCAAAACAGATATATAAACCAATAGAACAGAACAGAGGTCTCAGAAATAACACCACACATCTACAATCATCTGATCTTTGACAAACCTGACACAAACAAGCAATGGGGAAAGGATTCCCTATTTAATAAACAGTGTTGGGAAAACTGGCTAGCCATATGCAGAAATTGAAACTAGACCCCTTCCTTACACCTTATACAAAAATTAACTCAAGACAGAATAAAGACTTAAACGTAAGACCTAAAACCATGAAAACTCTAGAAGAAAACCTAGGCAATACCATTCAGGACATAGGCATGGGCAAAGACTTCATGACTAAAACACCAAAAGCAATAGCAACAAAAGCCAAAATTGACAAATGGGATCTAATTAAACTAAAGAGCTTCTGCACAGCAAAAGAAGCTATCATCAGAGTGAACAAGCAACCTACAGAATGGGAGAAAATTTTTCCAATCTATCCATCTGACAAAGGGCTAATGTCCAGAATCTACAAAGAACTTAAACAAATTTACAAGAAAAAAAATCAAAAACTGGGCAAAGGAGATGAACAGACACTTTTCAAAAGAAGACATTTAAGCAGCCAACAAACATATGAACAAAAGTTCATCATCACTGGTCATTAGAGAAATGCAAATCAAAACCACAATGAGATACCATCTTAAGACAGTTGGAATGGCAGTCATTAAAAAGTCTGGAAACAACAGATGCTGGAGAAGATGTGGAGAAATAAGAACAATTTTACACTGTTGGTGGGAATGTAAAATTAGTTCAACCATTGTGGAAGACAATGCAGCAATTACACAAGGATCTAAAACCAGAAATACCATTTGACCCAGCAATCCCATTCCTGGGTATATATCTAAAGGATTGTAAATCATTCTACTATAAAGACACATGCACATGTATGTTTATTGTGGCACTGTTCACAATAGCAAAGACTTGGAACCAAACCAAATGCCCATCAATGATAGATTGGGTAAAGAAAATGTGGCACATATACACCATGGAATACTATGCAGCCATAAAAAGGATGAGTTCATGTCCTTTGCAGGGACATGGATGAAGCTGGAAACCATCATTCTCAGCAAACTAACATAAGATCAGAAAACCAAACACTGCATATTCTCACTCATAAGTGGGAGTTGAACAATGAGAACATATGGACACAGGGAGGGAACCATCACACACCAGGGCCTGTAGGGAGGTGGGGAACTAGGGGAGGAATAGCATTAGGAGAAATACCTAATGTAAATGATGAGTTGATGGGTGTAGTAAACAACGATGGCACATGTATACCTATGTAACAAACCTGCACGTTCTGCACATGTACCCCAGAACTTAAAGTATAATTAAAAAGTGGTTTAAGTATAACTTTTGATGGAACTTTAAGTTTAATTGTACTTTTTTTCTAAAATAAAAATAAATGCAAGACTTCTTGGTTCTGGATGGCATACAAGGAGATTGAAATTCTTCCCTTCATTGGACCAATAAATAAAATACAGAACACACTGAAAACTCAACAACTCTTCTTAAATTCATTAGAGAAATGAGATTCCAGAGTAAACTGCTGCCCACCAAACTGGCAGATATAAAAAATTCAAAACTTACTACAGCAGAAACCCAGTGCCTGCATAGGGAAATGTGAACTGTAATTGAGGAATTGCTGGACACTCAACATGGATGACTCTGAGAGTTAAAAACTCCAAGGGACACCATACTTTGGTGGGTTTTACCTTTTGAAGCTCTAACAAATTCTCACGGTTAACATCAGAGAAAAATCCCTTGGTGCTTTGGGTGGCGGCGGGGAGCAGGGGACGGGAATTAACTATTTTAAAACATGCCAGAGCATTTTGTTCTTCTTAAGAAGGCCTGCTGTCAAAAGAAATTATTTTACCAGAACCTAAGCTGTTCGGGCTGTATCAGAGCCTAACTGACCTGGGGGATGTAAATATTTACCTCTGGCTGCTCTAGCCTTCCACATGGGGGAAGGAAAATACACAACTCTAGCTCTCTCCAGCCATCCTGCTTCACCTAAGTGTGTGTGTGTGTGTGTGTGTGTGGTGGCAGGGGAGGGAGGTAGGTGTGGGAGGAGGGGTGATGGACTGGCAGCAGTTGTGAAGTTCACAGCCCACAGGCACAGGCACAGACTCATTAAAAGACTGAGACCTATCATAGGACTACAGTATGCTTTCCCTTTTCCCATACCTTACCACTACACTTCACTAAAGCCTTTTTTAGAGGACTTACTTTAACCCAATATGACTGTACCAATTACAAAGCATACTAAAAAGCAACAAACAAACAAAGCAAAACAAAACAAAAACAGTTTGAAGAGATACAGCAAACATCAGAACCAGTCTCAGATATGGCTGTGATGTTGAAAGTATCACACTGTGCATTTAAAACAGCTATGATTAATATGCAAAGGCCTTTAAAGAGAAAAGCAGACAACATGCAAGTCAAAAGGATAACATAAATAGTGATATAGAAATTTTAGAAAGAAGCAAGAAGAAATGCTAGAGATAAAAAGCACTGTAACAGGAATAAAGAATGCCTTTGACGGATTAATTAGTATACTGGGAATAGCTGAGGATAGAATCTCAAAGCTGAAAGATCTGTCAATAGAAATTTACAAAACTAAAAAGCAAAGAGGAAAAATAGACGAAAAGAAAAGAGCAGAATATCCAAGTACTGTGGAACAAGACAATCGCAAAAAGTATAATATACACATAATGGAAATACCAGAAGGAGAAGAAAAAGAGGAAGGACCAGAAGCATTCCATTACATTATAGCAAAGAAAGCCTGAAGCCTTAGAGTTATGGAACCTTTAATCTGCCTCCACCATTAACTACCAGATAAAGGTATTTATCTATTTTGACCCTCACATTTGTCATCTGTAAAATGGAAATCATTAAACCTACTTCATAGGATTGTCAGCTAGATTACATTAAATTTGACAACACAGTAGCATACACAGCACATAATAAGTGCTTGATAAACGGTCAATAATTTTTAGCATTACCTCAGGTATGTGTCATCATTTTATTAGAGAATCCAGTGTGACCCTGTTCCTTCCAGAGCTAACAGAGAGGTGTCTGGAATAGCTGGAATGTTTTGGCAGTCTTAAGAAGATGTTACATAATAATATATCACTCTTGAGTAAGAAACAATGAAAGTTGTGTTGTCATTAGATTAATTACCAAACATGTTATCATCCCACCCACTCTTCTGCTGCCACTTGATTGCCCTGTTTATAGACCTCAGCATATTTACTTCTTTTCAGCACTAAACTTATTTTCCTTCTTGTCTGACTTAGCTTCCAAGTTGTGACCCCCTCAGGCCATTTTAAGTGTCAACCTCATGGTTTCCAGATATTCATTTTTTTTTAGTGGAGTATGTCTTGGTATAGGCCTGAGTTTCCCATACTGGTTTACTTCCCTCACAGGTAGTCCTTAATATCACATGGTTACCTTCATCTGTTTTTAATTAGGCAGAGAGAAATTAATGTAACAACTGTGCTGTCAAACAGAAAACTGAGATTTTGGGCAAGTACCAGAATGTACTACCTACTTCTCACTCTACTGAAGTACAATGTGAGAAAATTATACTCTTCAATCAAATTATTTTGCTTCAGTTGAGACATACGGGCCTTCAAGAGCAGCAAGAGGACAATCATCAGCTAAGGCAGCGAAGGCAGTGTAGTGAGCACCAGGGTATAAGAAGTGCACCCAGAAATCTTACCTTTCTCACCAGACTCCTGCTGACTCAGAGATTATGACCTTTACCCATTGGGCAGTCAGGCTGCAGGTAAGGGGTGAAGCAGCATTTGACTCTTTCAAGAAGTGGTATGGAATCCAGTATTTTTGAACATTTTCTTTCTCGCCCTACAATTAAGAGAAAGATAAACATATACAGATAAGGAGAGGTTTTCCATGAAATTGGTATACCTAGATAGGCTGGCAATAGCATATTCTGAGCAATAGGTCACAAGTACTTTCAAAACATGTTCAAAAATAAATCTTGCATAGAAATACACTTGATAAGGATTTTACTAAGGTCACATATGGAGCAACTGCAATCCAAATGATAAAGAATTCCCTATAGTTAGCCATAAGGGACACAGAAAGACCTTGTCCTTCCATTGGGATATGGGAAGCAGGTTACAAAGAATATAGTTGACAAAACAAGAGAGAAAAACAGAGGTTTTCTTGGTCATAGGGCCATGTTTCCCCAAGGTTGTCACCAAACTCTGAATGTATTAGAAGTTAGTACCGGAATGCTAATATGTAGTACATGGTGTTGTAGTTGTTATGTGCCATAATAGGCTTGTACTGGGTTTGTGTTTAACATAATTATACTTTAACTACATTGTAATTGTATATATTTCTCATTCCATTACACAAGTCCAGTTATCCCCAAACAATGTGTGTTTCCCATGTAAAATCCAAACTTACTGAAATACTATAGAAATTTAGGTAGAAAGATAATTGGGCTGGTCATTTAGTTCCTATTCAGAAACTGCACAAAGATCTTGTTTCTCCAAGAAGGGTGACCAAACGCAAAAATGTTTTCTAAAACAGTGGGTTTATATGGTGTGATAACACTGTCTGTTAACCTAACAAGTTGTATTCAAAAGAGCGAGTATACAGGTAATATTTATTCAATTAATAATCTAAGTGCAGGTGTGCTATGTTGGTGTAGGGGTGCAATCAACTTTATTTTATAACTGAAAATTACAAAGATAATAAATTTTGGGTTAAATAATTTTATCTACCATTTATCATTTATGCTACATCGATTTCGATACTCTCATCTTAAGGATATTTAGTTTGGTTTTTGCATTCCAAATTATATATTCCTATAATCATACATGCCTGGAAATACTGAGCACAAGTTATTTTTATAGAAAATCATAAGGTTCTATTTTCTTCCCAGTGTAATATTTCCTAGTTACTTGTATCTTTTTCCAGGTACAATAGATAAAGGTACAAAAGGTATAACAATAACCTATAATGAAGACATAGGATATTCAAGTCAGTAGTTCTCAAATATTTTCTTTCCCAAGACACCAAATTAGCACAGTTTCATCAGCAGCAGTGACTCACTATGATAATAACTCTTACTTGCTGAGATTCATTTCAAAATATGAAAGGCCCGTGTTGTTTTAAAAAATCCTTTAAAGTCAAATCCTTAATTATGGAAAATACAGATTAAAATGTCATTTTATTTTATTATTTTTCTTATCATTTACAATTTTTGATACAACTTTCTTTACACCTATGTTAGGGAACAAATACTGCTTTACTTTCTAGTTTTTTATTGCATCATGTTCATCATTTTGTAACAAAAATAAAAATACTGTAAAAGTTTATTGAGGTACTGTTTCTCAATTTAAAATGTATGCTTGATCCAGCAGCCGTAAAATGATATTGACAGATTTTCATCATATTTGCAGTTTTTCTGAAGATAATGTGACAAACCAATTCAAAAGTTACTACATGTCTCTGGGAAAAATAACTATGATTTAGTTTTAAAAATCTCAAAACCAACAAACTGACGATGAGAAAGTTATAATTTATTGTATTTTTTCCCAGTAAAGGGAAGACTGATTTTACCCTACTAGTTAGTAAAAGCAGGATTGCAGGGAATTTAAGTATTATCTACCAGATGTTGATCCCACTAAGCCAGCTTTCTAGGTCGTGTTAGGGACTTTTGATCCCAGTTTGCTTGAGGTAAACAAATGGCAAGCTAACTCAGTGGCTCTAATCCCAGCAAATGAGCACTGCTGGTTCAAGGAAGCTCAAGGAGAGGGAGGTGTGAGAGTTTAGGGAAGATGCCCAGGGCGGCCCATCTTGCATTTCTGCATTCTATCAATCAAGTCAATTGCAATACAGGAATGCCTGTCTCCTCCATTTTGGAAGATGAGGACAAGTCCCCTAAAATTTACCTTTAGCCACAAAGGGATATTTTAATGATCTTCACAAGTTTACAGATTTAGCATTAGGGTTTGTTGTTTAGTAATCTAAAAGCTCTCCTAGAAGTGAAGGTGTGTGTGTCCAGATAACAACAGCATCCTAGGGTGCTACTTGCCACAAGCAAGTCCCCATGCTTCTCCTGACCTGACCTGCTGCTGCAAACTCAATCCTTACTAGATTTGACATCATGTAGCTATATCAAACACAGTAAGCTTAAACAAAAGAGTTAAATTTAAGCAAAAAATGGAAATGATAGAAACTTATATCATCAGATAATTTTTTAAAGAACTTTAAACATAATCATATGCATTTATTACTCATTTTACATAAATCCTCACTCCAAGTCTTGGGTGTCAGCCCAGTGGGGTGGATAGGCACAATATATCTACATTACCTGGGTTTGGATCCCAGATCTGCTCATTATTAGGTGTACAGACCTAGACAAATTCACATTGTTTGTTTCTTACATTTATCTTCTGTAACACAGAGATAATAATAGTCCTCCTTCATGCAGTTGTCATGTGGATTAATTAGCTAATATTTGTAAAGTGCTTGACATGACTCCTGACACAGAGTCAGTTTTGCTCTTGTTAATCTATCATTAGAGTGTTGGGAGGGTAGGGAGATGGGAAATCTGGCACATTCATATCTGTTCAGCTGGTTGAAAGGGGTGCCACATGGAAGCCTGAAATTGGAGCACAGGAATGATAGGGCTATTGGTGGGTTACTATCTACTTGCTGGAGATGCCCACACTGGAAGTCATTACTGACAGTCTTTCCAAAGGGAGAGGCTGTTTCACACACAAGAAAATTCATTTCTTTGGGTTGCCCTTAGCAACAGTTAGTTCTCCCTTTGTTAGATCTCAAGTAGATAGTTCAAAAGAACCATTGAAAAATAAACCTAAATAGAAGGCAATCAGGTTTCATTATATCATTAAAAAAAAAATAAAATAAAAGGCACTTATGGACCACAGCTATTACAACCAGAGCAAAGGGGAAACAAATAGAAAGTATTTGAAAAGAATTGCATATGATTTTAGCATATGAAAATGGTACTGTTGACCTCTGCAGTGGATTCCACAATTGTGAGTTGTTTTTAATAATAGTGGGAATAGATTCCAAGCTATCTGGTATCTTGTTTAGCTCCTGAATTGCTGCCTCACTGTGTTGCTCCCAGAGACAATTACTATTCAGAATATTGGTGGTCACACACAGGTTGAAATCCATTTGTCACACCTGCACAACACAAATTGATACCTATGTGTGTATTTGGCTATACTTTTCTATTAGACAATTTTATTAACATGGTGTCCCTAAAAGACAGACTAAGGGGTAAACATTATTCTTTATACAGAAAGGTAAATTGAGGCAGATTAACTTACACAGAAGACATCTGGAACTAGAATTTATATTTGTTGATATCCAACCCAACACATTTTCTGCAAAATATTAACACATATACTAAAGACAAACATTTCTCCCCTTTCTGTCTTCTTGACACGTTATACCATGCTTCCTAAACCATCTCAGATCCTAAAGTATTGCTTTAGTATAGTGCTGCTTGTAACTTCTGGTCCAATTAGATGACATAATTAATGGATATTGGTCTCTCCTTGATTCCTAATAACCGCTAGACTAGGATTTTTCAACACCAGAACCCAAATGTATTTCTCATCTAATACCTAGTAAGCTATGTAATATCCTATTATTACCACTTCTCTTTCTTGCTATTTTCTCCCAGATTTATTTCAGCCTCAAGATTCTAATTAAATATGAAATGTAATCTTTGACAAATGTATTGCAGTGATTTTATTTTGTATTGAATTGATGTTTTTGTTGCACAATAGATTATGCACATAGAATATACGTAATGCTCATATATGTATACCTATAATATTTTGTTGCTTATTTATGTATATACCTGTCATTTCTTGGCTTGGATATAGAAATTTGGCACAGAGGAGAAATTTAACAAATATTTGTTGCAGGAAAAGATGTTCAAGTATCTGCATGTCTGATATGTTCAAAAGATGATGTCCAGGTATTGGATTGCTCTTGGTAGCAAAATTTGGAATTCCATTTGAGATTTTATGATCTACAAAATAATCATTCTTGTGATCATTCCAATTCTACTAAGACATTGTCATGTATTCATGAAAAAATAAGAAAATAAAAGCATTGTAGTAAAACTTCCATGAAGCTAGATTGCTTTATTTAAAGCAATTGCTTTATTCTTTATGATTTTCTCAGAAATTATGTCCTTTCAAATTCACTTAGAATAGCTGTTCACTTATAAAAAGAAGGTCATAGTAAATGATAATATTTGTATATGTGGTATAGTGGTGGTGGACTCAGTCTGGGCATGTGTGTGTGTATGTATTGAAGTGTTCTTACTTGAAAATACAAAGTTGACAATGCTATGTAAGTCCTAAATATTTTATTGAAGCTTTACTGATTTTGAATCCTTAACTCTGGAAACCACTGTGCTACCAAAAAAGAAAAAAAACAAAAAACAAAAAAAAAGATCTCAGCTACCCAGGGCTAGACTGCTTGCATTTAGCCAGTGCTTCTTGTTCACGCCCATTCTCTAATGCATTTGGATTCTTTCTAATCAAGAGAAAATCTACTTTGCTCTAAGTTCGCACCTTACACAGTCTGAAAAAAAATGGAGAATTTTTTTTTCAATTAAACAGCAAGTGGATTGCTGAAGAGCATCTGAAAATCAATCACAGTACAAGGTGCACAGAGTGAGCCTGTTGTCTTCTGAGATTGCAATTCAGGGGTTGAGAATTCTATTTTGTGTCAGCCAGAAAGTTCGGGCGAGCTAAGTATCATTTAAAGTTTATAGGTACAAATGAAATTGGCACTCTGAAAAGGATCTCAGCACATAAAGAAAGATGTAGCAATTCTTTCTACCTTCAACTTCTATAATTATTTTTGACAAAATGAATCCCCTCCAGTTTTAAAGACAGTAGTTTTTAGGGGAGTTTGACAGCTTTAAAAATGAATTTATGAGAAGTTTTTATAAGTCACTGAGGTAAACAATGGCTGTGTTTGACAGGAGGAAATACAGTTGCAGGTGGCACAAGTACTGGATTCCATGACACACTGCTAAAATTGATAGCTTAACTCAAACACTGAAAAACACTGAAGAATCAAAGAATGTCTGTCAGCTATAAGCATGTGACACCATATTACTTTGGCAATCATCTGACCATAAAGAGTAAAATGAGTTTTAAATTTTTTTCCAAAAAGTTAAATCTCTATGATTAGATTCAACTCTGGACTCGCAGACCACATTGTGGATTTGAAGCTGGCCCTTACTTGCTGTCTCTGTGACTCTGGGCAAGTTTTAATTAACAATTTGCTCCTGATTTTTCCTTATCTGTGAAATGGGGACAGCAATTAAATGCATAGGATTGTTATAAAGATAAAGCAAGTTCCTATCTGGAAAGTGCAATAAGAGTTGGTGCTTAGTCAACGCACAGTGAGTACTAAAATCACTCAAAAGGCTTGCTCCGGCCCTTCCATCATCTCTCTACAGCTGCTTTAATCACTATGGGAAAGAAAAAAAAAACAGCTCAAGGTTTCACCATAACCACCCAGTGGGATAAAAACATTTTATAAAAGTCTACTCTATTTTCCTAAATTAAACACCATTGATTGGTTAAACAATATGCTAGACATGTTTTATTTAAGGCTCAAATGATAGTGGCCTTCATTATAGGAAGGTAGAAGAAAATCAATAATGAATCTTTATGAGAGGGGTCTATGCAAGCACATTTTCCAACCAACATATTCTCCCTCTTCTAATCCTCTGTGGATGAGCTTTGTTTTTTATTCCATGAGAAAAGACATATATTTCCAGAGGATTTTCTTCTAAGTGGCAGTAAGTTTGGGGCCAGAGCTAGACTATCCAAAAGCATGGATGGACATGAAACTGCTCTGTGACCATGGGCCCCTTCTGTCTTCCATCCTCTTACCTGCCTCTCCTCAATGCATTAAACAAATGTTTGAAGACTATCAGTTTAAAGGGGGCATGCCTGGCATACTCGTATGTTTTGTTCTGTTGGTAGTCAGGGATAGAGTCTATTAAAATGAAGAAACTCAGAGCTGGAGGCAGGAGTTCAGGGCCTGGTATATCTGGTAGCACTAAGTGCCTGATGGCCAAGATAGTGTGAAGTCAAAAGCTTTAGTGCTTGTTGATGAAACATGAGAATTAGAAGAAAAGAGAAGGACAAAATAAGGAGTAGAAAACAAGCTAGAGAGTAGAAAAAAGAGTTTCACATAAAACTACATTCTTGAAGACGGGAACGACGGATGTGTTAAACAGCATAGCTGTTTCCCAAGCCACTCAAGGTGGCTTCAAGTCTATCAGAGGAGAAAGTCCCACCTGGCTTTCCCAGGGAGACAGGGAGCTACAGTGGAATAAGATGACCTCAAAGCTCAGCAAGATAAATATTGTCAAAATTGTAGCATGTAAGTTACTAACTTTTCATAAGTTAACTTACCTTGGAACTCAGGGAAAGAAATGACACTCTGATATACATCATGGTGATTCCTCCCTGCCCTCAACCCAGTCCATATATTTTCAGGTAAGGGTTTGATGTTAGGAATGTTTTCCCTTCGTTTTAGAAAATGTCCTTAGCTGCTATAGGAAGGATCTTTCAAATATCAATAACATCTACTCACCCTATCCCTTATTTTCTTGTGTTTGACTATAAGTTAGAGGTATTTGATATATACACTATCTGAGATTATATAAAAAGCAATCGATGTGCTTTTTACCTTACACTTACTACAATGATTGACTAATAATAGATATAAATACCTGTTTTCATAAAAATGCACATTGATGCATTATGTCAAAGCAAGTGTCATTTGGAATTTTGATTCTTGGAGGACACACACTTTGAGGAGCTCTTCTATATGCTGCAGTGTTCTAGAAGCAGTTCATTAGCAGCACGCAGAATTTGACAGTGACAGTCACTGACAGATTAACTACTTTTCTATTTTTCTAGTGATTACGAATCTAAGTTAAATGAGGATCATTAGGTTTGTGCATGGGATAGTTTATGTATGTACATTTGTAGTGAGCCCAAACTCCCAAACCTGAGGTATGCCTTTCTCCAATGTTGGATAGGTGGCTGACTTCTAGGAGTTACCCACTGCCATATGTGAATGTGGTACACTTCCTGGAACAATCTTTATTGTAAAGTATGACATAATTAAGCTATGAAGTCTCTTGCTTCTCAATGTAATTTGTAGGAACACTTTGAATGTCACACTGTCTATCATGTTATTTATCTTGTATGTTTTTAACTTAATTTATTTTTGATGAATTTATACAGCCAGTATCACTTCTTTCATTTTATTCTCCAATCTAATACCCAAATGCACGCGTGCACACTCACACGCATGTGCGCACACACACACACAAACACACACACATAGCACCACCAATATCACCATAATTAATTAAGGGACTCCCAGGGGATTAAATATGTAAATGTTATCAATTGGTTATTTTCTAAAATAGATGTTCAGCTGTGAAATCCTATCACTGAAACTCCTCTTTGTGACTTCTAGTTCTCTCTCACACAATATGGTGCTATCTAGAGATTTGTCTTCAGCTCATTTCTCTTCTCACACTATATGTTAGTCCCCTCTTATCCTAGCAAGTTGTATTTTAAGACCCCTAGTGGATGCCTGAAATTGCAGATAGCACTGAACCCAATTGCTGCAATTGGAACACATTTCTGTTCATGTCTTCCACCTACAAATGCAATGTCATTTCCACCTTAACTAAGCCCTTATCACACACTATGACTGTAACTTTTGCAGCTGGAAGTTTGACAGCAAAACTAGCATAAATTTCTTTTTCCTTTTTCACAATTTCATGGTGGAAGATTTGTGGTTACCATAGATCTATAGCATGTATCCACTGAACAAAAGGAGGATTCACATCCCTAGCAAGAGGGAGCAGGGTGGCACCAGATTTTATCACGTTACTCAGAAGAGTGTGCAACTTAAACATGAGTTGTTTATTTCTAGAGTTTTCTATTGAATATTTTCAGACTGAAGTTGAACACTGGTAACAAACCAGAGAAAATGAAACCATGGTGAAGAGGGGACGAAAGTAATTCCTCTTGTGTCTTTGTGTTATTCTAAACAATATGTCTATATGCAAAAACATTTATTATATAGTGTCACTAAAAGTAAATTATTTGAGGAAAAATAGAGAAAACCAAGGAATGAATAATGGGCAAGGGCTGGGCAACCATCTGATAAAGAAATAAGTCCATGATGTAAAGAGAATCCAGGACCTATTGTTCAAGATAATGGAAGAATGACCTCGAAGGCTTTTCTGATCATCAGGGCTGCCTCTTTCATCCCACCCCAGAATGCAAGGACCTGGGGGAGTAGAACAATTTCAAAGATGGTTTTCACTGACAGACACCAGCACACATCCCAGGCTGAGCCCTCTGTACTCCTCCTGTACTCCAACACCACTCTCCTTGCTCCCCTCAGGTGCAGCTTTGGTGGGTCCCAGAGCAGCATTTGCAGAACCCAGAAAAGCTGAAGGGGGGTGATTGCCTCTGCTTAGATTTCAAAAGATGTCCCAGAGAACTGTGAGGCCCAAGCAGAGAAATACCATAAGGGAAGGACTACCAAAGAAAGCTCTCACTAGGGCAGTGCCCAGTGGAGCCATAGGGATGGAGCCACTCCCACTGACCATGAACAAGAAGAGCTACTAGTGTGTGATTCCAGCCACAGGAGGCCATGGAAATGCAGCCCAGGCACAGAGCCACTGCAGAGATGGGGCCAACTCAGAGAACTGCCTTCGAGGTTATCTCCAGGCACAGAGTAACCCACCATACTGGGCTTCTCAAAACTGTGGGGACAGGGCCATCACCCAAGAGTGTCTGGAAGGCAGAATTGCTGCCCCAATGAGACTGGAGTGCAGAGCATCAAACCAAAGAAGATTTTTCTCAAAAATATTGTTAATATTGTTTGCCGTCGTGGGTTTCTGACTTCCTCAGGACTTGTTGGTCCTTGCTACTTTCCTGTTGTTCCCGTTTGGAATGGGAATATTTAATCTGTCTCTGCCCACAACTGTATTTTGGAAGCACATAACATGTTTGATTTCACAGGTTATCAGCTGGAGAGCGCTTGTCTTGGAATGAATTTTACTTTAAGTCACCCATGTCTGATTTAGATGCTGTTTAGATGAGATGTTGGACTTTTGAGTTGACGGTGGTACAAGAGAAAACTTTAGTGGCTATTGGCATGGAATGTATGTATTTTGCACGCAAGAATGGCATGAATTGGGAGTACCATGGGTGGAATGCTATGTGTGAATGTTTGCATATCCCCAAATTCATATGTTGAAAACCTAATTCACAAGGTGATGATATTAGGAAGTGGAGTCTTTTGGAGATACGGCCTTGGGGATTAGTGCCTTTATAACATAGGCATGAGGGAGCCTGTTTGCCCTTTCCACCATGTGAGGACACGGTGACATAGACATGAACCAGAAAACAGGCCCCCAATAGACACCAAGTCTGCCAGTCCCTTGATCTTGGATGTTCCAGCTGCCAGAAATGTGAGATACAAATTTCTGTTGTTTATAGGCCACCAATCTTTTTTTTCTTTTTTTAATTTTTTTTTTTGGTTTTTGAGACGGAGTCTCGCTCTGTCATCCAGGCTGGAGTGCAGTGGCACTATCTCGGCTCACTGCAACCTCTGCCTCCCAGGTTCATGCCATTCTCCTGCCTCAGCCTCCCGAGTAGCTGGGACTACAGGCACCCGCCACCATGCCCGGCTAAATTTTTGTACTTTTTAGTAGAGATGGGGTTTCACCATGTTAACCAGGATGGCCTCTATCTCCTGACCTCATGATTCACCTGCCTCGGCTTCCCAAAGTGCTGGGATTATAGGCGTGAGCCACCACACCTGCCTGGGTCAATTTTTATATTTATACAAAAGAACAGCCTATGGGGCCCTTGGGTGCATTTCAGTCACCCTTTACTATTTGTCAATCCCTTAATCATAAGGAATCAAGTCATCAATCTTTCTGACTGCTTTATGCTGAGGAGGGGCTCTCATAGGCAGCTACATACCATGAGTGATCATGTGGCCACCCAGGAGTCAAAGGTTAATCTAATATAGAGTTTTCTTCTGACACATAATATTCATCCCTCTAGTCCTCCACTTCTATCAAAGACAAATCACAGCAGGATCAATCTACTTGCAAAATAAACTTCAGTCACATATAATTGGCCTGATTACCCACACAAAGTGCAACGAGAGTCATTGTCCATATAGACTTCCAAATTGGCTTTTCTGGAACCTCTCACATGGCCTTTTCTGTCAAAGCCCTGGGAAAATAACCAGTTTATTCAATGTATCCCATTACAAAAACATGTTGTTATTAACTGTATGCAGACACACACAATGCTGTGAATTAAGAATATGCACAAATAGTTTACAAATTCTGGAGAAATTAGGCAGGGAGAGGGAGAGAAATATTATTAAAATTCTGTTTTCAAAAGTATGCTCTACTCAATACACTTAAAGTATATTTCAAGTCTATAAATGGCTCAAAAAATCTCTTCAGACTCTAAAACACAAAAAGAATCAGCAATATTTCAAATTTTAAAAAGCCATAAAAATTATCTTAGTCTTCTGTTGGTTCAGTCTATGTAATCAGCTCCTGCTTTGCTTCATACTGGGTTAGCAATCTTTATGAACACATCATCCTTTCAATTAGTGCCCTGGAAGTTTTCTCTGTAATCCAGTGGCACAATCTCCAAAGTTATTAGAAACTTGCATTCAAGAGTCTTTTTCATTGACTGTGGCAGATTATGTCACTCGCTTTTTTCAGAAGGATCAAAGCAAAACACCAGTTGTGAATGACAAAAGTCTTAAGACAGCCTTAGTTAAAGACACAGTAGACAAGGAAATTTGGTTTTGCTGTAGCACACAACAATTTAAATAACAATAAATACAACATTTATTTAAGACATATCAGAATTTCAGGAATGTCATAGAATCCTGAAACACATATTAACAAATGTATAAAATAAACCAAAAGGAAGCTAAATGCCACCTCAGATTTGACAATGTTTTCTGCATAATAGCAACAAACATAACAAACCCCATAAGCCTAATATGTCTCTCTCAGACTTCGGGGAATGTAATATTCAAAAAGTGATTTTAAGGTCAAAAAGACTGAATTTAGAACTTAAAGTTTTGATATTGGAAGTTCTGTCAAATATCAAAATGTTAAGGCACTTGATATCACAAAATAGGATCACAGGTCACTACAAAATAGTCATTCATTTACCGCAATTGATAAAACAAAAATGTTTACCTTTTGATAGAGAGGAGACTTAGTTTCCCAAACAATAAGATCTAATACACTCAGCGTGAGGCCAACTATATCTGTCTCTCCCCAATCCTCTTTCTTCCTGCAGTTTACTCAGTAGGTAAACAAATGTTTTATCTCTCAATATTACACAAATATTTTGTTTAAAAAAGGAAACCAAAGCTTATTTTTGTATGATGTATTATTAATGTGAGGCTAATCTTAATAAAACCTGGTAAACAAATCTACCTAATTTTAATCAGGTAGATATCCATAAGATTTCCATAAGCTTTTTATAACCTTTTTCAATTTTCTGTTAAACGGCAGATCAATGCTCCAAGAAAACTGTATTATTCTGACAATGGGCCAGATGCTGGCCTTGCATCAGAGTGCTTTTGATATTAATGTTTAATTTATAGAAAAACTCTGAACTACTCTTATCACTTAAAAATTGGTCCTTACAGTCTCACATGCCCACCTTTTCTGCAATGGTCCCTGGGCCTAGAGGGTTTGAAGAGTTTTAATTCTTGGTCCTGTGTCTTACAAAAGCAGTTCATTTTAATTGTCATCTTCACATGAGTCTGATGATGATTCTTCAACTGGTGTCAATGCTCAAAATTTACAGGGGTCAGTGTCTTTTTCAACCCAGGAGTCAAAGCTCTGTAACTTAATAGCACAAGCATTAATTAGTAAGATATTTATCCTACAGGAAGTCCTATAATTCTTTCTATCATGTTACAAATTAAAACATGGTGATTAGATGTTTAGGAGCTACTGCCTGCAGTACTTCAAACCACTGTATTAAAGTAGTTAAGTTATTCATCACATATAGCTAATTGCCAGCATTCTAATGACAAACGTATGACCAAAAACATAAAAAATGTCATGGATCCTATGCCAAACTTATCACAGTAAGACAACTAACTTTTATCTCCATCATTAAAAAATAGTAAATGTGGCTGGGCACAGTGGCTCACACCTGTAATCCCAGCACTTTGGGCGGCTGAGGCAAGTGGATCATGAAGTTAGGAGATCAAGACCATCCTGCCCAACATGGTGATACCCCGTCTCTGCTAAAAATGCAAAAATTAGCTGGGTGTGGTGGCGTGTGCCTGTAAACAGTAAATAGTAAATGCAAAGATTAGTTTAGGAAATTCAATATAAGGATAAATAATCTCCTTTCTCTTAACTACCATACAACAAAATGAGGACAAAGTAAGAACAAACACAAAATAATTTATTTTCAGCTATTTTTAAAGAGCACCATCATATATTCTCAAGACTAGTTTACAGATACAATACTGACAACTGATTAGGTAACTTTCACAACCAAAATCTTCAAACCAGTGCAACACTTGCACGTATTTTGTTTTCAAGTACATACATGAAGGCCTATCAGTGATAAACGGCTTGAGATCAAACAGTACTATAAAGTCCCTCTTTTTTTTTTAGTTACTACTTAATCCAAGTGTATATCAGTTAGTTTTAATAATGGTCAACACAACTAAATTAGCTTGAACAAAATCCCAGTCAATATAATTTCCTTAATTATAAGACCAATCTTTTCTGAACATTAAAACTTTATACTCAAATCACAATACCATAGTTTTTTCTTATTACCTAAGGGAAAAGATCTGAAACCTATTGAAACTATTAAATGAATAGAATTGTCTTTGAGATAAACATCATTGAAACATTTTATTCTCATTTATTTTTTTCAAGTAATAAATAACATACTATTTCTGTTCAGAACTAATTTAAAAAGTATTTTATTTTATTTTATTTTATTTTTTGCCAGGAACAGTAAAGATCTCATAGCTCTCTAGATCATCAGAGGTAAGCAAAACCAACCAAATTCCAAATGGTTAGCATGCTCCATCAATTCCTACAGGCCTGACAAAGGCAGCATAAGAATTCCAGATAGATAGAACAAATGATGACTTGCTAAAAATGCACAAGAAACAAAGTATTCATAGAACCAAATAAAAGTCTTTTATTAGAAACTTAAAAAACTGATGGTTTTTATATATGTACGCACAAGCCAAATGCAAAGGAGAACAAACAGCAAAGAAATGAAAAGTAGAAGCAAAACCAAACAGGAAGTCAACCCTAATTTTTTTTCTACTCAGTGTACCTTGGAGGCTAAAGTGTTACCTAGAGCCCAAAAAAACACATGATGAATATCTAATTCCTGACACACAATTCAATATTCTTAACTCTACCAGTATCACCATACAGCTTGGGCACTCAAGAAATTCACTCTAGGAACATGACCATTAAGTACTCCAGTGCCAGCACTATCTATGCAAAATGTTAAACACAGTGTGAAACAATTCAAGCATGTATGTGAGATTTGGCTCCACACTAAATCCAGCTTCATGCTTAACTCTATTGAAAAGGAATTGCCAAACTGCCAGTGCATTTCTTTGCAATATTGCTTATTTCACCTTAATCAAGAGTAAGAAATTTAACTATGAAAATGTTAATTAATCAAATTTCTCCAATTCTCTATCAGGTTTTAAAGAAAGTTTTATTATCTAAACTTGATTTCAACTTTCTATTTTCTCTGTATGTGCATAAAGATAGATACACAGAAAAACAGAATAAACTACATCTAACTTAAACAGACCATCCATGACATGCCTGGGCTTTCCATTCAGTCACCAATTTTTTTTTTCTTCTTTTTTTAAAAAAAGTAACCAGTCATTTTATTGTAGGCCAAAACACATACCATACAAGATCCTTTCTCATACAAAATTACCATTTTCTTTATAACCTTCTTTACCAAAAATACATTGTTATTTGCATACCTTTCTTCACATCTTTCTCCCCTACTTACTGGTTCCTTACTACCTTGTTTTATAAATAAACTTTTAAAGTTCCTAATTTAAATTCATTTTCATATATAACTTCTGAATTAGGCAAAATTATTCTTTTTCTCACTAATAACACATCTTTTTGGCACATTTTATATACAGAATTGTATATGAACTATAATTTTTATCCTTAGTAACCTTAAATTTTAGTGAAAACCTAGGAAGCCAGAAATCCTGAGCTGCCTATCTGGTACTAGTGTTTTATAGATGAGAACAATTCCACAATTTTTAGAAACATATTTCTCCATATCATAACTTTTCTTAATTGGAAATGACCCAGATATCCAAAGAGCATATTTTAAATTATACAAAAGTCTACCTCCAGTTGTTACCCTTTCACATTTTAGTTTTAACAGTTTATCTAGGTTATTTATGCATCACTTCCTTGTTACCCAGTTTATAACCTGTGAGTATCAGGTGTTTACCTAAATAAGAATCTTAAAGTTTACCACATAGGCATTTTCACCAATAAAAATCTTTTGCCAGAAAATTCTGCTGTTTTCATTAAACCAACAACATTAAATTAGTCTTACTTATAAAAAATTTCACATAAAGACCATTTTGTTTTGGCTAGACTCATAGTTTTATAACTTTCTGTGCCAAGCCTTGATATTTCAAAATACCCCGCAAAGACAAATACATAACCCAAACAAAAATGTATGCTGACAATTCTGAAGACTTTTCTGTTTCATTTTATGAATAACTTTAAAGCCAGTTTGTTTATTAAGGGTTCACTTAAGTCACATGAACTTAAAAATTGCCTGGACATACTTACTTTAATTTATGAGTGCTCTTTTATTTATAAGCCAATTTGGTAGACACAGCATGTAACAATAAATATACATACAGGCTGGGCATAGTGGCTCACGCCTGTAATCCGAGCACTTTGGGAGGCCAAGGCAGGTGGATCACAAGGTCAGGAGATTGAGACCATCCTGGCTAACATGGTGAAACCTTGTCTCTATTAAAAATACAAAAAGTTAGCCAGGTTTGGTGGTGAGTGCCTATAGTCCCAGTTCCTCAGGAGGCTGAAGCAGGAGAATGGTGTGAACCTGGGAGGCGGAGCTTGCAGTGAGCTGAGATTGCACCACTGCACTCCAGCCTGGGCCACAGAGCAAGACTCCATCTTAAAAAAAAAAAGTACATACAAATAAACACATCTACACATGTATACATATGCACAAACGAAAATCCAATAGCTTTTACCTTGTAACTCCAGCCATGAGACAGCAATATAATCTCGCTGGGTTTACATGTTTACACTTTGTTTGCCCTGATAGGTAATCCAATGAAGGCTGTGAACTAAAGTTTTGGATAAAGCAGTTTTCATGGCAGTTTGATTTTTAAAGGCCAAATCTCCCCAGACTCAAAAGAACACTGGGGCCAAAGAGCACCAAAGAAGAACATCACATACTAACCAGGCCTGACCCTGCTTAGAACAGCAGCACAAAAGCCTGGATACATGCAACTCCATCCCACTTTCCCATTCACTTGCAAACTCCAGATTCCGAGCAATACTAAGAGCAAACAGTATTCCAAAACTAACAAGTTTCCTGAATTCCTCATGACTGTATCAATCACACACAATCACCACAACAAAATCCAACTGCTGCAGCAACAAGCCTCAAGAGTGTCCAAACTGAAACAGTCAGGGTGCCTTTCTTCAATGGTTGGGCTTGATAGAATGCAAACAAAAATTTCTTAGGAATTTCCCAAATTGAGAGGAACTGATCCCACCATCTGGTACCCACAAAGGATATTCACTTGCCAAGACACAACACCCAATTACAAGCAAGCCCTCAAGAGTGTCCATACTGAAACAGTCAAGGTGCTTCCCACACTCAGTCAGTTGGGCTTGTTCAACCTGCAAATGGAAATTCATTTAAAAATTTCCCAAATTGAGAGGAGCAGATTTAGCTGTCTGGGCCCACAAAGACACTCACCTATCCATATGCAGACGTCATATTTCAAAAGCAGTTCTTCCAAGGCAGTCAGGAACATAGTTGGGGTCAGCTGTGGTGGGGCCAGAGAGACACGGAAACTCACCTCCAGCCAAAACTGGGTGGGTAGCTGCTTAGCAGATCTTCAGAGATGCCCAGCCTGTGGCAGCTGAACTGTAAGCAACACTTTCCTGCTCAGGGAACCAAAATCTGTTACCAAAACACCAGGGGTTCAGTCTAAGTTCTCTTGCTCCCTGCACAGAAAGCCAATCACTGAGAAGACAAGTATTGCCAAGGAATAAGGCTTTAATCAGGTGCTGAAGCAGAGGAGAGAGCTTAGCCTGAAATCCATCTACTTGACTGACTAACACTACGAGTTTATATAGCAAGGAAGAAATGCAACAATGTGTAAGAAAACAGGAACTAGGAAGAGATAAGGAATCAATCATGATGAATGAGGTGGGCAGCATCTCATTGTCTGGATGTGGTGATCTGGTGAGTTTCAGTTCTTTGATACTTTTTTTTTGAGAGGACTGAAGCTCCTTTCTTGAGGAAAGAACTCAGACAAAACCAATGTAAGCTTCAAGCTTTAAGATTATAAATGTCAATTTTTATGTTTATCTGAAAGAACAGCCAATGGGACTCTAGGGTCGGTTTCACAAACATATTTCCATTTGCATACCACCCGTTCTTTCTTTTTCTTCCAATAGATCAATTGTCTTCCTCAGATGTAAAGAAAATCCTTTTACTGTGTTTTGAATATTTTTCTACCAACAAGGCAAGACTCTCCGCCAGCAAAAAGATCACAACTTGCTGGAGGCTCACATGATAGTTAGCACTTTTCTACCAATGAAGTATTTTTTTATTTAGGTAGGCATATTTTTCAGACAATTTTACCACACACTTAATAGACCACAGTATAGTGTAAACATAAATTTTATAAGCACTTGGTAATTTTGAAAAAATGTGACTCACTGTATAGCCATATTTGCTTTATTGCAGTGTTCAAAACCAAATCCCAATATTCTGAGATATTTCTGTAGCAATTGTGAGATATCTTCACTACAAAGTAAATTATGAAGTAATCTCCTGGGTGATATTTTGAATTGATTTTGTTATCCAATAGCATTAACCTAATGGTTTTTTAATATACTGATGATCCTTAATAGAATCTGTGGTATCTTTGTGGTTACGAAATGGTGATTTTCTACTTCTATTAGTTTTTCTAAGCTGACGTTCTGTAACAAGACTTTATTTTTTTCTCTTTTCTATTTTTGAGAAAGATTTCACTTGTTTTGATTTTTTCTTTATTTAATATATTACAAAATATATAACATTTTAAATTATTATCAGAAATTTTGATGCTCATTTGTTCCATACATAGCTATAAAATTCTTGCAAGATAGATAGATAGTTCTTTTAAATGTCTGCAATTGGTCTTTTGCAGAATGACCATATGGTCCAGATAGGACACTTTGAGATTAATGCAGTCACTGTGAATAATTATGTGGGAATATAATTACTGAAAGAGTGGTCTCGAAAGTTCTAACTATATTAGTGGATTTGTATGTTTCTTCTGTTATTTTTATCTCTTTTTGCCTCATATTTTTACACACTATTTTTAGGCACATGCACACTAAGAATCATTATGTTCTATACTATCTTGGGGATTTGACACTTTTTTTTTTGTTATGTAATGTCCCTCTGTATCCTTGACAATTTTCTTTATCCTAAAGTCAACTTTGTGTATAATTAATATCACTAACTCCAGTTCTCTTTTGCTCAGTGTTAGCATGGCTTATCTCCCCTCATCTCTTAAACTACAAACTACATGAGTCTTTATATTTAAAGTGGGTTACTTGTAGGAAACGTATCATTGCGTCTTGTTATTTTATTCACCTTGATAATCTTTGCCTATTAAGTAGTGTGTATAGACTGTCCAATTTAGATTACTGAATATTAAAATTAATATCTGCCATGTTTCTATCTTTTCTATTTTTTGTACTTTTTTCATTTTTTTCTTTTTTCTCCCCAGATTTTATTTGAGCATTTTATATATTTTTTTCTGTTATCAAGTATACATCTTTTAAAAATTTACTGACTTATCCAGAATATCAAATATATGTTTTCACATCATCTGAGTGTACCTTCAAATAATACTGTGCTGCTTTCATGTAGTGCAAGGACCTTGTAGCAGTATTCCTACTGCTTCCTTTCTACCTTTTATGACATAGTTTCATTCATTATACTCACCCATGAGATATAGTAACCCAATGTATTGTTACTATTATCAATTTAACCTCAATAACCCTTTATATCAATTAAGAATACAAATGAGAATTTACTTTTTAAAATTCTTCAATGCCCTACTTTAAAAAAAATATGTAAATGCAGGTTTTTTACCTATATTGTTTTTATTCTCCCTGACAGACTTCTTTAACATTTCTTACAGGAAAGATTTGTTTTGTAATGAGTTTCTTACATTTTTCTGTGATTTTTTTTCACATTCATTTGCATTTAAAGGATAATTTTATTTCATGTAGCATTTAAGGTGAGTGTGTGTGTGGGTGTGTGGGTGTGTGTGTTTGCAATAATTCACTCCACTCTCTTCTTGTTTACTTTGTTTCTGAAGAGAAGTTCACTCTACTTCTTAATTATGTTCCTCTATGGGCAACTAATATGGTTTGGCTCTGTGTCCCCACCAAAATCTCACACTGAATTGTAATAATCCCTGTGTGTCAACGGTGGGGCCAGGTGGAGATCACTGAATCATCAGTGGTTTCCTCCCATACTGTTCTCGTGATAGCAAGTGAGTTTTCATAAGATCTAATGGTTTTATAAGAAGTTTCCCCCTTCACTCAGCTCTTATTCTCTCTCCCGTCACCCTGTGAAGAGGTACCTTCCGCCATGATTGTAAGTTTCCCTGGTCCTCCCTAGCTATGTGGAACTCTAAGTCAATTAAACCTCTTTTCTTTATAAATTACTCAGTCTCAGGCAGTTCTTTATAGCAGTATGAGGATGGACTAATACAGCAGCATATCCCCTCCATTTCAATGTATGTATTTTTTGCCTTTGATTTTTTGCAGTTTAAATATGATATGTTTATGTGCAAGTTTTTTTTTAACTGAATCAGTGTTCTTCAGGTATTCTTGATCTGTAGATGGTGGTTGTTATTAATTTTACAAAGCTTTCACAAATTGTAATTTCAAATATTTTTGTTTTACTATTTTTTGTTCCCTTCTCATATTCCAAGTAATCTCATATTGTACCTTTAAAAATCATCACACAGTTCTTGAATTTTTCGTTCTTTAAAAAAAGTATTATTTTTTTTTCTCTTTGCATTTCAGCCTGGGAAGTTTGTGTTGACCTATCTTTAAGCTCACTGATTCTTCCCTTGATTATGTCTAATCTATTTATGAGTCTATCAAAGGTGGTCTTAATTTTTGTTGCAGCATTTTGATTTCAAGCAATTCCCCCTTGATTCTCTTCTAGAATTTTCATATAATTGCTTTCATTACTTTTTTGTGTTGTCTACTTTTTTCCTTTAGAGACCTTAACATATTAATTATAGTTATTTTAATTTTTTATTCAGTATTTCCCACATTTATCTCATATCTGAGTTTGGTTCTGATGCTTGCTTTATCTCTTCCATCTGCTTTCTCTTGCCTTTTGGCATATCTTGTAATATTTTCTCAAAAGCAAGGCATAATGTAACACAAAATAGAAGCTTAGGTTAAAAAAATGAACAAAGTAAACCTCATTACAGTAAGGAGGTATGTTACTCTGCTGAGGAGCCAGGCTTGTTAAACATTTGCTGTAGTTCTAAGTGCCTGAAGATATTACGTTTCTACTGTTTTTATCTACCCTCTATATTTAGTTTAGCCTAAATATTATTTTCAGATTTAGTCTATGTCTTACCACTTTTTCATTTTTATTCATTATTATTATATTGGAGTCTTGCTGGTTTGGTGGTAAGTTGCAGTGAGGGTTAATTATTCCATAATGTTATGATCAAATCTCAGTCTTTTAGAGGATTTGTATCTCAAGGCATTACAGGTTTCATGAGAATTTCTCCAATGATATAGCTTCCTCTCACCCTGCCTTTACCTTAGTGGAAACAACAATGCTAGAGGGGACTGCAGTGGGGAAAAATTCATTTTCTTAGGTGGATAAGTCTTTTCCTCTGGAGATTAGACCTCTCCTATGAAAACAGGATGGCGTATTTCAAAATGTCTTCAGTGTAAAACCTATCCCTTCTGAGCCATAAAGGGTTCATCCCAGCCTTTTTACTATAAATACTTTTAAAGAGCCTGGAAGTAAATCCTCAGAAAGAGACTGAAGCCCCTAGTAGATTCTCACTTACACTAGTCCACATTCAGCTTCCAGAAATTAATCAAAATAAACCTTTGTTTTACCAGGGCATGACTTGAGTAGTTACAGCTCCAGATAGGTGGATCTTGTACATCACAGGTCCCCAACCACTGGGCAGTGGACCAGTACATGTCCATGGCTTGTTAGGAACTGGGCGGCACAGCAGGAGGTGAGTGGCAGCAAGTGAGCATTACCACCTGAGCTCTGCCTCCTGTCAGATCAGCAGTGGCGTTAGATTCTCATAAGACCGTGAACCGGACTGTGAACTGTGTATGCAAGATATCTAGGTTGTGTACTTTTTATGAAAATGTAATGCCTGATGATCTGAGGTGGAACAGTTTCATCCCGAAACATTCCCCCACCTTGGTTGGTGAAAAAAATGTCTTCCATGAAACTAGACCCTGGTGCCAAAAATGTTGGGACTGCTGTTGTACCTGACTCTTTGGATGCACCTGTGTCCCCAGATTTCTGGAGAGCAGAGGTCCTGCAATCTCAGTTTTCCAATGGGTTCATAAAAAGTCACGAGCTTTTAGTGAGCTCTGTTTTGTCTTACTGTTTTCACTTTTCTCCCTGTTCTGAGAGGTGACAATGTGCTAGCAGCCCTCACTCTCAGCGCCTCCTTGGCCTCCGGCCTTGGCTTCCACTCTGGCAGCGCCTGAGGGGCCCTTCAACCCGCCACCGCAGCGTGGGAGCCCCTCTCTGAGCCCGCTGAGGCCGGAGCCTCCTCTCTCTGCTTGTGGGGAGGTGTGGAGGGAGAGGCGCGGGTGGCAACCGGGGCTGCGCACTGCGCTGGCGGGCCAGTGTAAGTAAGTTCCCGCGGGCGCGGGCGCGGGCGCGGGCTGCGCGGGCTCCGCGGGCCTCGCACACTGAGCGGCCGGCTGGCACCGCCGGCCCAGGGCAGTGAGGGGCTTAGCACCCGGGCCAGCAGCTGCAACGGTTGTGCCTGGTCCCCCAGCAGTGCCGGCCTGCTGACGCTGCACTCAAATTCTCACCCGGTTTGGCTACCTCCCGGCGGGAAAGAGCTCGGCCCGGCAGCCCGTTGTGTCTGAGCTCCTACCCCTACGGTGGGCTCCCAGGGGCGGCCTGAGCCTCCCCGACGGGCGCCGCCCCCTGCTCCGTGGAGCCGGGTCCCATCCACAGCCCAGGGGCTGAAGAGTGCAGGCGCAGCTGGGGACTGGCAGGCAGCTCCACCAGCAGCCCTGGTGCAGAATCCACTGGGTGAAGCCGGCTAGGCTCCTAAACTGGATGGGGACTTGGAGAACTTTTATATCTAGCTGGAGGATCCTATGTGCACCAATCAGCACTCTGTGTCTAGCTCAGGGTTTGTAAATACACCAATCAGCACTCTGTGTCTAGCTCAGGGTTTGTGAATACACCAATTGGTACTCTGTATCTAGCTAACCTAGTGGAGACTTGGAGGACTAGCACTCTGTGACTCTGTGTCTAGCTCAGGGTTTGTAAATACACCAGTCAGCACTCTGTGTCTAGCTCAAGGTTTGTAAACACACCAATTGGTACTCTGTATCTAGCTAACTCTGTATCTAGCTAACTAGCACTCTGTGACTCTGTGTCTGGCTCAAGGATTGTAAACGTACCAATCAGCACTGTGTTAAATTGGACCAATCAGCTCTCTGTAAAGTGGACCAGTCAGTGCTCTGTAAAATGGACCTATCAGCAGGATGTGGGTGGGGCCAGATGAGGGAATAAAAGCAGGCTGCCAGAGCGACACAGCGGCAATCTGCTGGGATCCGCATGCAGAGATCGGAAGCTTTGTTCTTTGGCTCTGTGGAATAACTCTTATTGCTGCTCACCTTTTGAGTGCACGCTGCTGTTAAGAGCTGTAACACTCAGCATGAAGCGCTGCAGCTTCGCTCGCGGCAGACCAGGAACATACCAGAAGGAATGACGTTCCGGGACACATCTGAACGTGTGAAGGAACCCTTCGGACACCCCGTCTTTAATTTAACTGTAACACTCACTGCGAGAGTTTGTGGCTTCGTTCTTGAAGTCAGTGAGACCAAGAACCGTCCAATTCCCGACACGTAAGGATTTGAGTAAGTGTCTGTCAGTGTACATGTCTGATCTGAAGCAGAAATTCAACAGTTTTATTTATAGAAATTTTTTGTGTGATAGAATTTTTTCATTTTTAGTGTGTCAATATATACATGATGATTTTAAGTGTAGATCAGTGGTATAAAATACATTCAGAATTTTGTGTAACCATCACCAGTACATATTTTCAGAATTACTCATAATCCCAAACAGAAACCCTATACTTATTACAGAATAATCCCCACAGTAATCTACCCTCAGTGTAAGTAACTTTTATTATGCTGTATGTTTCTAAGAAATTGACTATCCTACGTTTAAAAGTGGGGTTACACAATATTTGTATTTTATGTCTGGCATATTTCTCTTAGCATATTTTCAAGATTAATTCATGTTGTAGCATATATTGGAATTTCGTTTGTTTTTGAGACTGAATAGTATTCCACTATTTTTATACATCACATTTTGTTCATTTCTATCTGGATGAACAAATAGTTTCTACCATTGTGCATTTTCAATATTGTTATAAACACTGGTCCACACATATCTGCTTGAGTCCCTGAGTTTAAGTTCTTTTGGGTATATAGGAAGGAGTGGAATTGCTGAGTTGTATGGTAATCCTAACTTTTTGAGGAACTGCGTGTTTCCCACGGCAGCTGTACATACCATTTTACATTCCTACCAAAAATACACAAATAATCCATTTTCTGCACATCCTCACCAACTCATGTTACTTTTTAAAAAATAATGAGCATCCTAATAGAAGTGAAGAGGTATATCATCGTAGTTTTTATTCTCAGTTCTATAATAATTAAAAGATGCTGAGCATCTTTTCATGTTCTTCTTGACCATTTGTGTATCTTCTTTGGAGAAATATTTGTGTATCTTCTTTGGAGAAATACCCACTTTTCGAGTTCTGTGCCCATTTTTTATTGGGTGGTTTGTTTTTCTACTGTTGAGGAGTTGGAAGTTCTTACGTATTCTAAATGTTAGTCTCTTATCATATATATGACATGGGGTAGCTTTTAGGCAAAAGGCTGAAAGTGACTTGAAACTTAGCCTGTTCATCACATTCTCCCCTGGATACTGGACGTGTTTCAACCACATTCTGCAAGAGTTCCAGAGTAGTTACTTCAGATAGCTTTCAACAGCACAGTAGTTTCTGGATGAAATGATGGGTTCTGGAGCTTTCTGCTCTGTCATCTTCTATGTTATCATGGCTTATAGTGACAAAATATTAGTATATTTGTTCTCCATTGTTTTAGTCTTCTTTATCCATGGCTCCAATTATAGTTACGTTGAATCATCTTTGTCTATACGTTTGACTGTAAGTGTGTTTATATGTACACACACATGCAATCTATTTATATAAGGTTATAATATGTATAGTTTGCTTAAGGGTTTCACACCTGTGCATTTAACCAACCACATATCAAAAATATTTGGAAAAAAGACCGTGTCTGTATAAAACATGTGGAGATTTTTTCCTTGTAATTGTTACTTGACCAATACAATATTAGCACTATTTATGTAACATTTACAGTATATTAGTAAGTATACATAATCTAGAAATGATTTAAAGTACACAGGAGGATGTGCACATGTTATATGCAAATACTACACAATTTTTATAAGGAACTTGAGCATTTGGGTTTTTGGTATCTGACATAGATTCTGGAACCAATCCTCCATGGATACTGAAAGACAACTCTGTGTGTGTGTTTGTATCTGTGTGTGCGCACGTGCATGTAAATGCATATAATGCATCAATTTCTAATTATACTACTTCATTTTGTTTTCTATTTCTTGGCTGCTTTCACTTTTCTGGACATCTCGTTATATTTTGAGTGAAATCTACATTTCTTTGAACATCCTACTAGTCTTCATGAATGAATTTTTTTGGTTAGGAAGAGAAGCCTATAATAGGTTGTTATCAGGAGAGAGAGCTGGGAAGAGAGACATGTGATATGTTATTGTATTAGGCATAATACATGAGTAACAAATGATTATAAATTATTTTAATAGTTTAAAATGCAGTTTAATAATAAACGATTAATTATTTTAATAACCACACAATTAAAAAGTATGCAATATTTAGCGTGTTGATATTCTTGAATCAGAGATATTAATAAGGGTGCTTTACAAACTATTTTTAGAAAGATTCTCCTAACCTGCAATTGCACAAGATAGTTTGGCCCTAAACTTTAGCCTGTATTTGCATTTCCTTGTGGTATTAGTAAAACAGAGGTTACTGAGTGAGCTTCACTTCTAATTTTTCTTACAGTAGTTTCGGTGTGGCGTGGTGCTCAAACTACTTTAATATAGTTCCCAATGGAACTGATGTTGCTGTACAATAATTATAATTTAAAGACCACTGATACAAAGAAAAGTGAAATAAATGCCTGTGTTCCTACAGTTTCTTCTAATGCTTGCATTATATTTAAAACATGTAAGTGGGTATTTGGTTTTATTCTATATATTTATGTATATGGTATCAGAATAATGACCCACACAAAACGTCCATGTCCTAATCCACAGACCCAGTGAATACGTTATCTTATGGGGCAAAAGGGACTTTGCAGACATGATTAAAGTGGAGGACCTTGAAAATAAACTATTTTGCATCATTGAGTGAGCCCAATTTAGTCAAAAAAATTATTAAATGCAGTACTTATTTCAGCTTGCTAGGAAAGGTGTGAGATGAAAGGGATTCGTTTAAACCACCGTTGCTGCTTTGAACATTAAAGAAGAGATCCAGGTGCTGAAGAACGCACCCCATCTCTAGGAGCCAAAAAAGGCAGAAACTGAATTCTCTCCTAGAGGCTCCGCAAAGTAAAGCATCCCTGCCAACATCATGATTTTTGCCCTGTGTGATCCATTTCAGACTTCCAGTCTCCAGTAGTATAAAACAACACATTTATGCTGTTTTAAACCACTAAGCTTTACGGTAATTAGTTACAGTAGCAATAGAAATGTAATACAAAACATTCCATAACCTCTATCTGCAATCCAAATTTTATAACCCTTTTAATATACCTAGTTTGAAAAAGTGAGACTGAGAGAAAAGAAAATATTAATGAACACAACCTGGAGAGTAGTCATTCCCACCTCTTCAGTCAACCTTTTACAAATGTATTTCAGAGGTATGTATTTTATCAAACATTTATACAATCAAAGGATATCATAACACTATCATAATGACACTAACATTATACCTTTCTCCACGCTGAGCCTTATGTTTTGGTCAAATATACTTTAGAATTCGTATGTATTCTTCAGTTGCATGAACTTTTTCAGGGGAAAGTGAACACTTATTTTTAGATATTTTAATATATATATATACACATAAAGACAATTTCTGCGACTATTTTCTAAGACTCTGGAAGATACACACTTTATTATATGAGTTAGGATAATTATTTTTCATTGGTGTTAGTTTTTCTATTATTTTTCTTTTATAACTAATGAGCATTTTAATGGTCTTTAGGGGGAGGAGTGATGTATTGCATCCTTTCCACCATATCAAGGAAATTCCCCTTGGCTAACATTAAAAAGATGTAAGAGCAGGCTTGCTGGCATGAAACTACAGAGTGCCATGTTTCACCCTCAACAGAGAATTCTCTATAAAGTCATTAACTAGACCATAATTTTTTTCTAAAATTTATTATTAATAATAGTTTAATTTTTTTGGTTTGTGTAACATCTGGGAGGAGAATGCATCTATCTACACACTATTTAGAGGAACTGGTTCCCTCGAAGACCCAATTGTCTGACCAGTTCTATCTTTTTGGAGATATAGAACAAACTTATGTAATTAAACTTCAGGGATTAAATGCTTTCTTGGCAATTATTGTGAACTGTGGATTTAATTAATATCAAGTTGGACGCATATAAACTAATTTGTGTTATTTCTAATTATTCACTTAAGATGGAGAAATCCGGCAAAATGCACATCAAAATACAACAGATTTACTGTCAGTCCATGGTCGTCTTCAAAGATTGTTTTCAGCTTTTTACAATTTGTAAAATTTTCACAGATCTGTACACACTTATCTCCTAAACTTAATGAATACCCTAAATCCACGGATGTTCGAAGTTTTTTTTTAAAGCATAGCTGGGCAAAGTTATGTTTGCTACAAAACATAATGATGGCACTGACGGGCTTTCCGTGCTTAGGAACTCCTTTGTGCCCTTGAACAAGACATTGAGGACATTTTGGGGGACCCTACAGAAATAAAACACAGGCAAGACTGCAGCCTTAACAACTTCACATTTGATAACATTGGTGAAAAAAGAAAACATAACAGAGAAGAGTGAAAAAGGGTAAACTACAAATGAGTTACTATTTTTTTTAGTGACCCCCTAAACATATTAAACTTTATTTTTTTATATTCCTACCTACAAATATTAATATGATTTTTAACAGTTGTTATATTTTCACTGAATATTTACTTAGTAATTCTTCATGTTATCTTGCAGTATGTATTTTTCAATTTAAGTTTTTATTAAAGTGGTATATATTAGTTACAATTTCTTTAAAAAATGACAATATTTAACACACAAAAGCAACATCATAATTTCTCCAACCCTCTCTCCTGCCTGCTCCATAGAGGTACATAATTTTCAACACTGTTAGAAATGTTTGCCAGTATCTAAACTTATAATTTTAATTAACATGCTTCTACTAAAAAGTCATCAGTTTTGCAGTTATGTATATAGTTATTAACTTGCTACTTTGAAAAATGAAATGATGATCTAGCTTACCTATACCTTCACACACACACACACACACACACTTTTACCTCTCATTTTTATGATTATAATGTCCTTTTTACAGTTATACAGAATTTTTAGTTTTCATACCCAATTTTCTAATTATTACGACAGTATAAACCAAGTTCATGGTAAACATGAACTGTAGTCTACATTTTCTTTCTAGTGCATTTCAGTTTCCTTTCTGCCTTGTTTTTATTGTTTGCTTAGCTTTCTAATCTTTTATTAAAGCATCTCCAAGTACTTTAACACTATTATAACCCTTCTTTTAATAAGTAGAAAAGCATTGAGAACATTGGTGGTGGTTTGTTTTTTCTTTGCTTGTTTGGCAGCTAGTCTAAGGCGGCTGTATAACTTCTCAGGCCCAGTGCAAAATGAAAATTCAAATCCTTTTGTTAAAAAATAAGAAAAGTATGATTAAAGCTACTAAAATATTGAGCGTTTACACCAGAAGATATTTTACTACTTATGAAACAAGGTAGGAGTAGGAGTAATAAAGACTTAAACTTACAAATTACAAAAATAAGATTTATAGTATTATAACTTAAAATAGTATAATTAATATTATTTTATTAATGTGATAACATGATTAATCATAAAATTCTATGGCTTTTTCCCCATAAATTCACTTATTAATTGAAAAACAATTATTTTAGTATTTTATTTTCAGTCAATTTTGTTAAAAGTTACTTTAGTCATTCTTGGCAAATATAAGATCTCAGTAATTTTTGATAATTTTTAATTCTGAAAAGTTCTTTCTGCTGATGCAAATGCTATGGGAGCTAAGATTCTTAGGTCTTTGAGAACATTAAATATATTAATATATTCTGATAAGTTAATTTAGATGTAAGTTGTAATATATGTAGAGTGGATGATTCTTATGGGACAATTTTTCTAAAAAGATTTAACTCTTCTTATTAAACCAGTTTAATGTAAGTCTGCGTTTAATTTTAAATGTAAATTTATATAATGATTTTTTTTGTTATTTCCTTAACTTTTGGTGGTTTCACAAAAAATGGAAAATGGCTTTATGATTTTTAAATAATTGAAAATTTGTTCTTATGCATTTATTGCTGTATCCCCCACTGCAAGAATGCTTCAATATGAAAACTGTGATTTTTTTCTATCAAATGTAACAACAGTCTTTTAATTTAATCTCTATTTCCAAAATTGGCCCTCTCTCTCCAATCAAGGCTGCTGCCTCTGCTAATGCCACTTGTGCTACTGCTGCTGCTGCTACTACTACCAGTCTGGACTTAGGTCCAGTGTCCCAGGCTGCTCCTACATGTGCCTGCAGGGCCTCCAGTCCAATGCCTCAGTGTACACACTGGTCTCTGCCCTGGCTTTCTGTCATGCCTGAGAGGCTGATGCTGAGTGTTCACATGTGGCCCCCGCTTGCCCTGTACCTCCTCTGCTGTCACACATGCTCCACGGCTCTGTTGGACTTCCTTGCAAAACACAAGTTCAGAGCTAAAATTCTGAAGAATTGATTGACTGAAAAACAGAGCACTAAAGCAGTTGCAGGTCCCTTCCAGAATTGGAGCCTTAAGAGAGTGCGCAATCACAAGCACGAGAAACCAGCCCTGACTAGAACTAAAATCTACTCATTTAAAACAATCGACTTATTCATTGTGTTTACAGCCCACATGCATTGGGATTGGGCTGCCATTGCTTCTGATTGCTCAATGCCGATGACATGTACCTTGTTAAGTTGTTTCAATACCTTGCTAAATGTCTTTTCATTCTTTAGCTACACTCTTCCCGTGGCTCTACAAACCAGGTCTTGTGTTCTGCCATGGAGCTCCTCTTCAGCATCAAGATGGAAACCCTCTGTTGCTTGATCTCATGACTTGTTTCTTGTTTTAGTCCCTAGTTTCATGGACCATTGCCACCAGGAGTCCTTGAGAAAGGGTACATTGGCATACTTTAAAACATTATTATCTTATGTTTATTTTGATTATGATTAACTCTTAATTTGGTTGATGTAGATTTCTGGATTAGAAAATATTTTGTTATTATTTTGAATGTAATCTTTCCTTTGACTTTCAGTTTTCATTGAGAAGTCTGATGACATTTTTTGTGATTTGCTCATTCTCCAACTCCCAGGATATTTAAGTTTTGTTTACTTGTCTATCACTGAAAACAAAACAAAACATAACACTAATGGCCTCCACAGGATATAATTGCATTTCTCTTCATATAACAGAACTACAGAGGTGAGCAGTGTTAGTTTGTCAGGGCTACATAAAAAAGTACAACAAATAGGGTGGCTGAAACAAAAGAAATGTACTGTCTCACAGTTTTGGAGACTGAAAGCCCGAGATCAAGGTGCAGGCAGGGTTGGTTCTCCTGAGGCCTAGCTCCTTGGCTTGCAGAGGGCCATCTTCCTCCCACGTTTTTACATGATCTTCAGTCACTATGTCCATGTTCTAAGCTTCTCTTCTTGTAAGAATATCAATCATATTAAATTAAGGCCCATTCTGATAAGCTTGTTTAATCATAATTGCCTGTATAATGTTACTATATTTAAATACAGTCACATTTTGAGTTACTGGGTGTAAAGACTTCAATATATGAGGTTTTGGAGGATACAGGTAAGCCTACCACATTCTTCTGTCCCCCAAGATTTATGTATTTTTTCATGCAAATGCACTCACTCCATGATAATATATTCCAAGTATTAACCCATCCCAGCATCATCTCTAAAGTTGGATCTTACTATCCTCTAAATCAGCTATGGGTGAGACTCAAGGTATGATTCATCTGGGGCAAAATTTCTCTTCATCTGTAAAAATGTGACACCAGACAAGTTGCGTGCTTTTAAAACATGGTTGTGGGACAGACATAGGATAGCCATTTCTATCCAAAAAGAAAAAAGTAGAAATAAGAAAAGGATCATAGGTTCCAAGTAGGTCTGAAAACTAGCAGGGCAAGTTGCATTAGATTTTAAGACTTGAGAATGAACTTCATTGGTTCCATAATCTGTCCTCCGGGGCCAGCAGGTGGCCCTGACTCCCTGACCATGGGCTAGTTATTCTTGCCCTCGTTAATTAAAGAGATGACCAACCTCCCTGGAACCAAGGAGGAAGCAATCAAGTCCCTCCGGGCCTGTATACCCTGTAGTGCCATTGGCAGCTCTGTCAACCTCTGAACTAAGTTTGGGGTCATTCTTCTCCATTCTTGAAGGATAATGGAAGTTTGTAACTGGGGAACTCCATTGATTCATTATGTAGAATCCCAGAAATCTGAAAACCTGCCTCCGTTTCACTCCATTTATATCTCTTTTAGTTCAAGCCAGCAGATTTCTGCTGGCTCAAACCCCTGATGGCCTCCCATGCAATTCACAGAGTCCAAGCTATCAAAGAGGGTCTTGCATGCATCTGTCCTGCATATCCCCCATCTCTATTCCTGACTTCTGCTGAGATGGCTGATTATCTTTAGCAAAGTGTTGTCCATCCACACATAGATGTTATTTCCAGAACACGTTTTCTCTCCCTTTTTTTGAAACATGGCTAAGCTGAGAATTTTTCAAATATTCAAGTTCTAATTCTTTTTTTTTTTTTTTTTTTTTTTTTTTTTTTTTGAGACGGAGTCTCACTGTGTCGCCCAGGCTGGAGTGCAGTGGCGCGATCTCGGCTCACTGCAAGCTCCACCTTCCGGGTTCACGCCATTCTCCCGCCTCAGCCTCCGAGTAGCTGGGACTACAGGCGCCCACCACCACGCCCGGCTAGTTTTTTTTTTTTTTTTGTATTTTTAGTAGAGATGGGGTTTCACCATGTTAGCCAGGATGGTCTCGATCTCCTGACCTCGTGATCCACCCGCCTCGGCCTCCCAAAGTGCTGGGATTACAGGCTTGAGCCACCACGCCCGTCAAGTTCTAATTCTTTTTTGCTTAATAATTTCTTCTTTACTTCCCCTCTCTGATATTTTATTATAAGAAGCAAAAAGAAACCAGGATGTCCTTCAACACTTTGATTAGAGATATTCTGAACTAAATTTCCAAGTTCATCCTTTACAAGTTCTGCTTTCCACAGAGCACTAGAACAAAGTTTGGCCAAGTTCTTTGCACTTTATAATAAGAGGAATAATCTTTTCTCTTCTTTCCACAAACATGTTTTCTTTATTTGGGACTGAGACATCACCAGAAATACCTTTAATGCTTAGATTTCTACCAACACTCTTTTCATGATGATATATACGTATCCTAAGACAGTAGAAGATTTATCTACAGCTCTTCTCTTTTCTGTATGAACCCTCACCAGAATTACCTTTAATTTCCATGTTTATACCAATAGTTTCTTAAAGGCAATCTAAGCATTTTTTAATATACATCTCAAAATTCTTCCAGCCTTTACCCATCACCCAGTTCCAACGCCACACCCACATGGTAGGTGTTTGCTGCAGCCGCACGGACTCCCCTGCACCAAAATCCATGGTAGTTTGCTAGGGCTGTTAAAGTTCAACAGACTGGGTGGTTTAAACATCAGAAATGTCCTTTGTCACGATTTTGGAGGCTGGAAGTTTCCAATCAAGTTGTCACCACAAGCAGGGTTTCTTCTGAGGCCTCTCTTCTTGGCTTGCAGGTGGTCATTTTATCCCTGTGTCTTCACTGTTCTTCTCCCAGTGTGTGTGTGTGTCTCCTCATTCCCTCCTCTTATACAAAGAGCAGTCATATCAGATTAGGGCCACCCTATTGACCTCATTTCCTCCTAATTGCCTCTGTAAAGACTTTATGTTCAAATAAATTCTGAAGTGCCCAGGGTAGGGGACTGCCCATGAATTTTTGGAAGACATGATTCAGCCCATGACACGGGCCTAGTATGTTGGAAAAAAACAAAAAAAATCCACACATAATCTTTCAAGCTCAGTTCTCTAATATTCTCAGAGTAGATCCCTTTTCTTCATGGTGCACAATGACAGCTGGATTTCTAGTTATTACAAACCACATATTTAGCACCAAATTAAGTCCTGCTCTAAGAGGAGAGTACACATAATTACACATCCCTTTTTTTGTTCAAAGGGCTTTCTAAAAGTCGAAAAAACCACTCCTATTTTACCTTGTTGACCAGAATTTAGTCCCATAGCAGCATTTAAACACTAAGGAATCTGAGGAACACAGTCATTTTGCTCAGTGGAAATATTCTCTTCAAAGACAAAAGTCTCTGGAAAGAGCTAATTTAGCTTTTAATTTATTTATTTATTTTTGAGATGGAATCTTGCTGTGTCACCCAAGCAGGAGTACAGTGGCATGATCTTGGCTTACTGTAAACTCCCATCTTCCAAGTTCAAGTGATTCTCATGCCTCAGCCTCCTAAGTAGCTGGGATTACAGATGCATGCCACCATGCCCAGCTAGTTTTTGTATTTTTTAGTAGAGACAGGGTTTTGCCACGTTGGCCAGGCTGATCTCAAACTCCTGACCTCAGGTGAGCTGCTCACCTCAGCTTCCCTAAGTGCTGGGATTACAGACATGAGCCACCACTCCCACCCTCTTAGCCTTTAATTGATTCACAAATATTTACTAAAGCATTTACACTGTGCTGGATATTAAAGAAACAAAATATGTTGAAGGAGTCATAATTCTTGCTTTCTTCAAAATGAAGTCTAATCAGGGGAGCAGATATGTATAAAAATTCTGCTAATGCCATAAAACACAAGAGTGGTGTCTTGAATAAGGTATATTTGTAGCTCAACGGAGTGTGATAAACAATGTTTGTTGTACAGCAGGGAGATGATAAGGAAAAGTGTCTTTGAGTAAATGGTATTCAAGTAAAAAGGGGATCAATAGGATTTCATAAGGTAAACAAGACAGAAAAGGCATTTCATTTACCCATGTAAAGGAATCCTAAGATATCAAGATGGGGTCTTTTGATTCCAAAAACTTCCATATTTGTGATGACATTTTATTATCTTCAGTATTGTCCGCTGTCTACGAAGATTTCAAGAACAGAGTTTTGAATGAAATTCCAACGCTAAAGCTAGGTGATTCAAAATATAATTTAACTCATGCTTAATTGGATTTTTTCAATTTACACTTAAATGTTTTTTAGTCTTCGTGATTATCTTCATAGGTAGTATTAAGAAAAGTTTTTTAAAATATATTTTATTAAAATAATAGTTCTTAACCAAATTTTAAGCATTAAAAATTAAAATTAAAATATCTGTGACCTTCTGTAGGCTTAGCTGTTGACAAATACTTTAAAAAAATGTTCAAGTTAGTAAGTTCCAAATATCTATAAATACATAAATAAATGTATTGTTTACATGGGAAATATTGTGTTGTAATTAGATTTATCTCTATCAAATTTTGACACATGAATACAGGTTGGAGTAATCTAATACATACTGAAATGTTTCTATTCATCATGAAAAGATAAATATAAATCCTCTCTAAAACTGGCATTCATTTCTTTGATACATAATACTAATATGTATTATGTAACATTAATGTATATTATGAATATCTAAACAAATAATATAAAATGTCCATTATTTTACACAAAAGGCCCATTAATGGGGTAATTTGAGAAATGTTACCTTTATTAGAATGCTTACTACATTTTTATTCTATTAACATAGAATTTTCTTTAAAAGTGATATGATCCAAATTAAAGTTAGTTATTTTCAAGTCAGTGGCAAAATATATTCAAATTACTATTCTAAACTAATTTCAGAGCACTTTTATTTTGTTTGAATAGCTGTACAACCTATGGTTCATTTCTGTCTTCATAATGTCATGAGACAAAAGTTGATATGCAATAATTTCGATTTGGACATTTTCTCTTCCATAACTCAGGAAGAAGTGGAAATCTAGTAAGGATTGATGAGAACATAATTTAAAAAATAAAGAGATAAAACTAGAGTAACATCAAGAATTACTTATATATGAAAGTCAAGAGATATTTTAAAAATATTTTTAGAATGAAAATGATTAAGACTCTATATGGCTGTTTTGACAACTGGCATGTCACAGACAGAATCATCATACTTCAAGCACACACGTACTTTCTACCTCACCGACATAAACTAAATAGACAACTGTATAACTATATTATATAATATGTGAATTTATGTATTTATGTTAAAGATAAATTACAGATAAATAAATGATAACAAGAGATTTTCAAATATAAATTTCCAGTAACTTCAGTTTCTATTATTGCCCTAGACTTGGTGTATAATCATAATTGTTGCTTAAACATTCTCAACAAAGGGAACTAAATTTGAACATGATGAATTATGTGCATGTAGTCAAGATTAAAATGTTTACTTTTGTGAGAATGATGTTCTCTAATAACAGTATTTTTGGAAAACCATAAAAAACATTAGTTCTCTTGTGATTTGCTTCTAAATGTTAAAGAGCCAAAAGAGAATAACCAATATCTTGAATGTGTTCCATTTTATATATAAGCAGGCTCTGAAAATCAGTTTTCACATTGTTGGCTCAAAATCACTTACACAATAAAGTTATATTGTCCCAATCATACTAGGATGAGTAGCCAAATACTGCATCTAGAAATAAAAATTCAGCTGTTTGCCTCAGAAGTGAAATCACATGCATTTTTAGTACCTTAATTCATAATTAGTCTGTTTGAATTGCCATTAAGTGTCTCAATCAAAATATTCTTTTGCACAGCCCTATTTCAAAGAGCTCCCCACGCAGAGTTTCATCGACATTTCTATCCCATTCTCTTTGATTTCAGCATGGAGTGTTGAAGTATAAATCACTTTGGCTGCTTTCCCACAAAGTAATGAATGTTTCATCATATCAGCCCGCAGGCTTTTTCCCTTTTTGGTTTCTTTCTTTCTTCTTATTTTTCTCTTTTGGTCCATTATATGCTGTCATGGGCTCTACCCCTGCAGCCCCCCAGATAGCCTTATGAGAAGTGCAGTCAGATGGAGCTCATCTTCCGTGGTGATCCACAGAGTACTGATGTTATATTTATTTGATCATATACTGTTGAGTTGTTTATCAAAGTAACTCTCCTGTCTTACTTTTCAAGTCTCTGAAGAGCAAAGTAATCTTAGCCATTTTGACACATCTTCTGAAATTGAAATCTGTTATTTGATGTCTCCTTGATATAAATGGTTGATTCCCCCCAGAAGATCAGAAGAGCGTAGAGAAGGTTCATGAACATTATTCTGGGTAATGAGAAGATGTACCTGCACAATTGAAAAAGTACTGCCAAGCATAGCTCATTATCATAAAATTAAGACTTTGCATAGTCAACACCCTGGGTCTTTTCACGTAATTGTACTGAATACTGCTGGCACACACCACAGTAAAGCAGGTTCATCAACTAAGGCAATCACTAGAAATCAACGTAAGTCTCACACCACTACCTTGACTTTTATTTGTATGTGACAAGATTCCCTGTCTCATGGGAAAATTGTCTTTGAAAGAAGAATGCCAGGCTTATCTCAAGATAATGTTTGCTTTTATCATGCCATACTAATTTTAACATTAATAGTAGTAATATGAATCATTGCTAACTTCTATTTTGTGTTTAGACTTTACAAGAATTAAGCTAAGACTTTGCTCATTTCTTAGTCTGTGAAGGAAATTGTATTAGCCCCAATTTACATGCATGAAACATGAGAGACACAGAGATGAAGAAACTTATTCAGGGCTTCTCAGGGGTGAAGAGTTTGACTCCAGAGTCTTAAACCATTGTTGTATTTTATAATGGGTGTGCAAGAAAGTTAAATAGGTATGAATCTTAGTAGGTCAAACAGCATAGCCTCAAAACATATAAATCAATATAACTCAAAACATATGAAGAATTATAGGAAAAATACACTGAGATGTTACCGTATTGTTCTAAGTTAATGTTCTAAGTTCTCTAAGCATGTTCAAATCTAGCATGCCAATAAGCAGTAAACCAAAGTTGACTAAGTATAGTGCACACCTATGAGTCAGGCCACAGCACAGCATCAAAGTGTGTACATTCATTTCTGGAAGTATCAAAATTGTTCTCTATATGAATAACCTTTCCTGTCAATTTCATTCACTTTTTTGGCAAAAAAGTTTGGCAATTTTTTTGATATCTACATTATCAAATCCACTTGGTAGTGGTATTTTGCAGTGGCAGAGAACATCTTATCTCCTATCAAAAGTAATTCAAAGCTTCACACTCTGAGCCATGAAAAGGTACAGCATGTCTCAGTCTTATCTCTTATTTCTATTTATGCACCATACTTTTCACAGAAATGGGGACTACTCTATGCCCAGCGTTCTCTTTTGCCACCTGAAACCACTGAAGCCAGACAACTTTCCTACAGAACCCTGATTATTACTTTTTCTCTATGTGGGTAAAAAATAGTGCCTGGGACCAGCCTAGGAAACCAACACTAGCATGTTCTTTATTTCTGTGTTGTTCCTAAAATTCTCTCGCTCTTGTCTTTCATTTTTCCTAGTTTCCAATCAATTCATGAAATAGGTGTCCTAAAGTAGGAAAGTCTACCAGAAAAGCAGACCTAAACAAAACCAAAAACCAAAAAACCAAACCTCTCATTTAAGATCACTTGGAACATTTGGCTATAGAAAAATAAGCTTTACGTTGTACATACACAGCATATGCCAAAACAGAGGCAATTACAAAATTCCATTTTTAAAAACTATTATTTTTACTCTATAACTATTGAAGAAAAAATATTTTTATGTCAAAATCTACCATTATTTTACTAAGCAATTTTTGTTGAGCCCTCAAAATGTGTTAAGTGTCTTTGACAAAATAGGTATGTGAGAGAGATGTTTAGGCTATAAACAGCACTTGAAAGCATTGCTAAAAATATAATTTCCCTGTGCATAATTCAGTTTATATTATTTTGTCAGCCTGGAATATTGAGAGTTCCTTATTCAATGCGAATAAGGGCAAGTGATAGACTTTATTGTTTCCTAGATCCTTGAAATTTATTGCAACACTTCTTCATGCATGCTTTGGCAGAGAAGTGTCCAATGCGACAATTTGCCTAATACTGAAACCTGTGTACCCTAAAGAACTTATCCCTGGCCTTGCAATCAACTGCCATTTGACCTTGCTCAATAAATAAACCTTATTCTGTATTCTAATAGAGTGTGGTATCCACTTCATGTAATTCACCTGAGTTTGCAACAATCAGAATGAAAAACATTTTAAAAGACACTAACAATTTATTAACTGAAATGAAGACAATAGAAAGATGGAAGATAAGGTAAATGATTTTAGAAGATAAAATTTGTTTACTTCCAATAAAATATAAATATTGCTGGATGATTATACAATTGCCAGCCTCAACTTATTTTTCCTTCTTCAAGCTGCTGACATCGTCGCTAGAGTCTTTAAGGTACTGCAAACTGATTTTCCAAAATCCTAGGGGTGCCCATAGGTTCCATTTCTGAGAATAATTTCCTCCCATATAAGAGACAGATGTGCAATAAGAAAGCCCATTTGCCCTTCTGCCTCCCTTCTTATACTGGACACATTCATTTTAGAAATTGATTTCTGGGACTGTGGAAGGTTTCTTGATACCAAGAAGCAACAATCCTTAGCACAACACCAACATTTGAGTGCAATAGAGTTGAAAGATGGAACTTGCTGTAGTCTGGACACATTCCTGCATTTCCTAAACTTCTCTGAGTTTCCTTTCTCTGGGCCACTAATAATGTAAACAAAAAGCTATTCCATTATAAACTGAAAATATTGCTGAGACAAATATAATAATCAAATAATAATATGTAATAGGCTTTATGAGTTCACTGAATGCAAATAACCATGCAAAATACTTTATACTACACTGTCTCAAAGCCCACAAAAATATGCAAAATAAGTAGTTTCTCATAGGGTATTGAAGCAAAGATGTCTCAAAAAGATGTTTTGCTTTTTTGTTTTGCTTTTACAGGCAATATTTAAGAAACACCTTTATTTGTAACTGATTTTGGGTTATACCCTTTTTCTTATAAGTGTTTTACAGTCCAATTTTATTTAAAAAACAATTTATCTAAATTCCTATATTTTGCTCCTTCTTTATCTAATTGGCATCTCTTTCTTCTATCTCTTCAGCGATTCATCAACCAGTAGTTAACAATTTGGAGATCCTGTGGTCTTAAAGATATACAGAAGGTCTCTTTACAACAGGGTGAGAAAGTGTTCGCTTGAAGAAATGTTAAGTCTTATAAAATGAAAGGAGAAAATTCACATTTAAAAAATGGATTATGAGGCATACAACAATGGGCTTTGAAAATGACTTCTACATGTTTGAAGGAAACCATTACTGTTGGCGTTCCAAACAAGGAAGTATTCCTGGGAAAGCAGACTGCTTCTCAGGTGATAACAGCACAACAATCGAAGGAAGAGGAAAAGTAACAGTAGATCTAATAAAGTCCCCATAATAGAATGCACGGTAACACCAGCAAAGGGGGTTACTGTGAGAAAGACCAGGACTAGGGTAGGGAGAGTGGACACATGGCTTATGTTCACACCAGTCACCATTATCAGTACCCAGGAGCCGTGGACTAGGGAAGTGCATCTGCTCCTTTTCCTAGGGCCCTGTGTACAGGGAGCCAGGTTGGGGGAGCCTGAAGCCGGATCTCCTAACCCTCACTATCAGACAGAAACACAGGAGAGCCCCACACCCTATCCTTTCAGAAAGTCAAAGAACAGTGTAAGAAAATCAGTGTAAAAAGTTAGTTGGCTTCAAGTAACTAAACTTACTTGTATTTTCCAGCCATTATTTTGGCAACAGATCAATGCAGCCATAATTTATCTTTGTAGGGAGACCAACATGGCACACTTTCACAAAGGTTTAAAGGAGCACCTTGGAATTCAGGGCTTCTCACATCTTCTAGTGATTCCATCCTCCTCACCTGTCTTGCCCCATGGCCATTAAATTGATATGTTTTTGCCAAATTGGTTTTTTTGGCTGTCTTAAATAATCCCTGCCTAATCAATCAGACAACCTGTGCAGTTGATCCAATTTGGCTGTTAAGATGGATAAAGACACAACTCAGCTATTTGTATTTTCTCACATATTCCTGTCAGAAATACACAGGTGGGAACTTATTGTCACCACAATAACTAATTTTTTCCATGAATTATCCCCCAAATTGGCACCCCCAGGAACATGCTGGCTTAGCTTTACCTAACCTGGAACCACTGACAAGCATCACATTGAGCTAAAAGCGAGACAGACAGTATTTCCAATGTATCTATAACAAGAATTATTTCATTTTAAAAAGCAAGTCTTTCAGAGAATACTGATTCCAAAGTGCAGGGGTTCAAATCCCCTGCCATAATCATTGCTAGCAAAGCTCTCTTTCAGGAGCTTTGATTAGTTGTTGCATTATTGGAATATGCCCCATCAGAGTATTTGCATATTTGATTTTTTCAGTTTTTTAGCAATATCTAATTATCATAGTATTAATTATTCTGAAAAATAATATTATGAATACATTTAATATTTAGGGGAAGCTTCTGTGTGCAGTGCAGAACTAGAATTATGTAATTTGGTTAAAAATGTGACCTGTGCCTCAATTCTTATACAAAGTAACTAGCATAAGTGAATCACTTAGAATGTCTCTAAGCCTCAATTTCATCTGTAAAAGTAATTCTAAAAACAATAATGTGTCAAGTATTTTTTATAAAAATTAACAGCCTGGGTGCAGTGGCTCATGCCTGTAATCCCAGCACTTTGGGAGGCTGAGGCGGGTGGATCATGAAGTCGGGAGAACAAGACCATTCTGGCTACCATGGTGAAACCCCATCTCTACTAAAAATACAGGCGTGGTGGCGGGCGCCTGTAGTCCCAGCTACTTGGGAGGCTGAGGCAGGAGAATTGCCTGAACCTGGGAGGTGGAGCTTGCAGCGAGCCAAGATTGCAGCACTGCACTCCAGCCTGGGCAACAGAGCGAGACTCTGTCTCAAAACAAAACAAAACAAAAAAATTAGCAGAGATAATATGTGTAAACTCAGTTTCGTGAAACACAGCAAACTATTCAAATATTAACTATGTTTTCCCCACATGTTTTGATACTTTTGGGGCAATACTGAGCCTTATATTTTTGTACACTAACTGCATCACACTGAACCTTAGAGATTTTTAATAAATCCTTGTTGCATTAACATATTTATAGCAAAAAGTAGTAATTTCCCTTTAGTTTGAATTAAATGTATTTTTTATTTGTTATTTAAATTTGGATTTTTAAAGTCACTTCATTTAATAACATTCTAAATGCCTAATTTTTTGACAATCAATTTTCTTGTCTACATCACACTTTCCCTTTTCTATTCCAGGAAAATGAAAATATATTTTAAAGCATACTAAAATAAAGACCTCAATATAAACATTTTTGAACATTCATACTGACTCATCATTGCTTATCTAGATGTTTATAAGAGCTAACTATAAGAACAAATAAAAAGAAAACTAGATTAAAATATAGGAAAAATATAGATACCTGTCCAATTCTAGTGAAAGTTTTTTCTAAAAATAAAGCAGGCCAGGCATGATAGATCATGCTTGTAATCCTAGCTCTTTGAGAGGCTGAGGCGGGATAATCGCTTGAGCCCAAGAGTCCAAGGCTGCAGTGAGCTATGATCACACCACTGTATTCCAGCCTAGGCAACAGAAAGAGATCTTGTCTCTAAATAAATAAATAGAAAGGTAGGTAAAAAATAAATAAAATAAAAGCGAAGGAAATGTTAGCATCTTATATAACCATGGTATATTAACAAAACTAATGATTTAACATTGGTACAGTGTTAAACTACAGACTGCTTTCCTACTGCATCACTTTTTTTGCTAGCACTTTTTTTTCTGTCCCAGAATCCAACCCAGGTTATCATGGTGCCTTTAGCTCTCACTGGCTCGTTAGTGTGCTGCAATCTGTGAAAGGTACTGTGTCTTTACTTGTCTTGGCTGACTTTTGTGCTTTTGAAGAGTACTGGTCAATTATTTTCTAGAATGTCTCTCAAATGGGCTTCCCTGATGTTTTCTCATGACTGAACTGGGGTAATAGGTTCTAGGGAATAAATATCACAGAGCTCATGCCCCATCTCACTGCACGAGATCAACAAGATTATTGCATGTGATGTTAACTTGTTCACTGAATAAGGTGCTGTTTCCACTGTAAAAATAGCCTCTTCATTATAATACATTTCTCAAGAGTCATTTCTCATTATACCTTCAAAATCATCCCAGATTGTTCCATAGATAAGGGTCATATCTCCCATGTGCCAGCTAAAGGGCCTGGAGTGAGAAATAATTTTCATTAAAACAAATACATTCATTAAGATTATAAAACTCATGGTTTACAATGCGTTGGCCAACAGAAAGAAATACACCATCAGAGAAATTTTTCAGAACACAATTTCCAAGAGTTTTCCAAATTTATAGAACTGTATAATACATTTTGAAGAAAAATAATAATCAAGCCACAAGCGATCTTAAGGAAGAAAATCTGATAGACAGTTTAAGAAAGTGTTGGGCCTGAGATTCTACTTCTAGGAATCTAATCTGTATAAAGAGTCCAATGTGTGTAAATATATAAGCACATGGTTAGTTAACATAGCATTGTGCAATACACACATTTGTTAAAAACAGAAAACAAAAATAAGATTGGAAAGATCTCCAAGACATTACTAAATAAAAGACAGGAAAATGTAGATCAAGATGTGCTGTGTGATCCATTAAAATAAATAATATTTAAAAAGTATATATTAAACAGGTGGAAGGTAATACAACAAATTTAACTTTAGTTATTGAAGATGGGTGTGGGGTAAGAGAATGAATGGAAATTTTATGTTTTGCTGTCTATACATTATATCGTTTAAATCTTGAAGAACAAAAATATATCTATGGGTTACATACATTTAAAAAAATGAATGGAAGTTGCCAAGTATACCTATTGCAGAGATTTTTAAAACACATTTACCTTATATTTATATATCATTTTCATAACAACATTTTTCACAATTGCCAAAATGTGGAAACAACCCAAGTGTTCATCAGTGGATGACAAACAAAATGTGTTATAAACAAGATCAGATTTTTACAAGCACTACATTAGAAAAACAAATGAACTAAACTTAGTTCAGACTGGAGGTGGGCGTATAATTAATGCAGGCTGAGATAAGGGCCATAGCTTGAATTGTACCAAATATAATAAACTTCTGTTTGTTGATTCAACAGACTCTCAGTATATTTGCGCAATATTTCCTTTCAGCACAAAATTCAAAGTTAATAAGCACTTGGGATTTGCCTGCTGGAGCAGCAGGGCACTTTTGCAGCAGTACTCTTCAATGAGTCTTTGTACAAGAGATGTCAAGGTCTAGTGCCATTGTAAAGCTTTTGAACTGGCACTTTTCCCACACTTTCACTAGCAAATGATGCTGGGCATATTTTCATCATCTTCCCTAGTTTCTTGCCTCAGGTATAAACAGACTCATTTAATTTATGTTTACAGCCTACATTCCCTACATTATGCTCTACATAATTAGCTCCATAAAGAAAATAATGGCAAAAATACCCAAGCCAATTAAAATGCACAGTATAAAAACTTCAATAAATAAGTAAACAAGAAAAGATTGTGAAGACAAATAATGACTTTAAATGTGTGTGTGTGTGCACGCGTGTGTGTGTAGGGCTAATATCCTTAATAAATTGATTATAATTAATAAAAACAAAAGTACTTAATAATGAAAAGTACATCTAAAAATTTATAATTTTAATTTAAAAATGAAACCTATTATTAGAACTCCTGATTGAAGCACACAAAATGTAGAACAACAAAAATTAAAATTTATTTATTAAATTAGAAAAAATGAAGACAAATTTTATCAACCAGAGATGGAAACATTTTGGAAGATATAGACCTTCATATTTTATAAGTAGGAGTGTGATTTAGTATAAATATTTGAAAGGTCATTTTGACATTATCCTCAATCTCTGAAGATATTTACATTCTTTGACAAAATTTTCGACTTCTATGATTATCAGAGACATATGCAAAATTTTAAGACAATTATTTTTCAATTGCAGTGTTATTTCATGATGGGAAAACTATAAGCACCCTAAGTGCCCCTAATAAGGAATTGTTTGATATCAACTATCATGTGTGTATATATCTATATGTGTGTGTATATATATGTAGAATAAAAATACTGCAACCATTAATATGTAATACATACATAATTATATGTGAAATGTTTTATTAAATGTAATAGACATGCTAATTCAGGGTTTAACTAATAAGATATGTCCAAAGTGATGTGCATACTTGCGTGTATACTTATAAATATTTAAAGTGGTAGGTTATTTAGATTTTTATTATTAGTTTTTATTTCAATAGCTTTAGGAGGAGTGATTTTTGGTTACATGAATGAATTGTATAAATGTATATACATTTATTTATTTTTTTTCTTTTGCTTTTGGAGTCTTAGTCATAAATTCTTCACCTATGCCATTGTCTGAAAGTTTTTCCTAGATTTTCTTCTAGAAATCTTATGATTTCAGGTTTTAGATTTAAGTCTTTAATCTATCTTGAGTTGATTTTTGTACACAGTGAGAGATAGGGATCCAGTTTTATTCTTCTACATGTGGCTATCCAGAGTTTCCAACATTATTCATCGAATAGGGTATTCTTTCCTCAGTTTGTGTTTTTGTATGCTTTATTAAAGATCAGTTGGTTAGCATTTGCTTTAATTCTGGGTTCTCTATTGTGTTCCATTGGTCTATGTATCTACTTTTATACCAGTACCATGCTTTTTTGATAACTATAGGTTTGTAGTATAACTTGAAGTCAGGTAATGTGATGCCTCTAGATTTGTTCTTTTTGCTTATGAATGCTTTGTCTATTCAGGCTGTTTTTTGTTTCCATGTGAATTGTAGTATTTTTTTCTAATTCTGTAAAAAATGATATAGGTATTTTGATAGAAATTGCATTGAATCTATAGATTGCTTTGGGCAGTATAGTTATTTTTATGATACTGATTCTTCCAGTCAATAAGCATGTGATGTATTCCCATTTGTTTGTATCATATATTATTTCTTTCAGCAATGTTTTGTAGTTCTCCTTGTAGAAATACTTTACCTCCTTAGTTAAGTATAGTCCTAGGTATTTATTTTTCACAGCTGTTGTAAAAGGGATTGAGTTCTTGATTTGATTTTCAGCTTGGTACTAATTTATGTATTTTGATTTTGGAATTGAAGACTTTAATGAATTCATTTATCAGATGTAAGCATTCTTTTGGAGGATTCTTTAAGGTTTTCTAAGATATATGACAATGTCATCAGCAAACAGAGTTTGACTACGTGTTTTCCAATTTGGATGCCCTTTGTGTTTTCCTTTTGCCTGATTGCTCTGGTCAGGACTTCCATTATTATGTTGAATAGAAGTGGTGGAAGTGGATGTCTTTGTCTTGTTCTAGTTTTTAAGGGAAATGTTTCAAATTTTCTCCATTTAGTATTATGTTGGCTGTGGGTTTGTCATACATGGCTCTTATCATTTTGAAGTATGCTCCTTCTATTCCTAGTTTGCTGAGCAATAAAGCAATGCTCGATTTTATGGAATACATTTTCTGTATCTGTTGAGATGATCATATGTTTTTTAAAATTTTATGTGAAAAATCAAATTTATTGACAGCCATATATTGAACCATCTCTACTACATGCCTGGGATGAAACCTACTTCATCACAGCGAGTTATCTTTTTGATCTGCTGTTGGATTCAGTTTGATAGCATTTTGTTGAGGATTTTTGCATCTCTATTCATCTGAGATATTAGTCTGTGGTTTACTTTTTGTATTATGTCCGCTCCTGGGTTTGGTATAAAGGTGATACTGGCTTCACAGAATGAGTTAGAGAGAATTTCCTCTTTTTCAGTCTTTTGGAATGGTTTCAGTAGGATTGGTACCAATTCTTCTTTGAATGTCTGGTAGAATTCAGTTGTTAATCCACCTGGTTCTGGGCTTTTTTATTTATTTATTTATTTATTTAGGTGACAATTTTATTTTATTTTTATTTCTATTTTTTAAAATTTTCTTAATTTCAATTTTTATTTTATTATTATTATTATTATTACTATTACTATTATTATTTTTGAGACGGAATCTCGCTCTGTTGCCCAGGCTAGAGTGCAGTGGCACTATGTCGGTTCACTGCAAACTCCGCCTCCAGTGTTCACCGCTATTCTCCTGCCTCAGCCTCCCAAGTAGCTGGGACTACAGGAGCCCTCCACCCCACCCAGTTAATTTTTTGTATTTTTAATTGAAATGGGGTTTCACCGTGTTAGCCAGGATGGTCTCAATCTCTTGACTTTGTGATCGGCCCACCTCAGCCTCCCAAAGAGTGTTGGGATTACAGGCTACAGGCGTGAGCCACCGTGCCCGGTTTTTTTTTTTTTAAACTCATTCAATCTCATTGCTTGTCATTGGTGTGTTCAGGATTTCTATTTCTTCCTGATTCAAGCTAAGAGGGTTGTATGGTCCCAGAAATTTATCCATTTCCTGTAGATTTTCTAGATTGTGTGCATAGAGGTATTCATAGTAGTCTCAAATGATCTTTTGTATTTCTGTGATGTCAGTTGTAATGTACCCATTTTCATTTCTATTTGACCTCACCTGAATCTTCTCTCTTCTTAATCTAGCTGATAATCTATCAATTTTGTTTCTCTTCTTAAATAAACAACGTTTCATTTCATTGATCTTTTGTATTTTTTTTTTCAATTTCAATTAGTTCTCCTCTGATCTTTGTTATTTCTTTTATTCTGCTAGATTTGGATTGTTTTATTCTTGTTTTTCTAGTTCCTTGAGGTGGGACATTAGGTTGTTGATTTGTAATCTTTCAGACATTTTGATATAGGCATTTAACACCATAAACTTTCCTCTTAGCACTGCTTTTGCTGTATCCCGGAGGTTTTGATAGCTTGTGTTTCTATTATCAGTCATTTCAAATAATTCTTTATTTCCATTTTGATTTCATTATTAATTCCAAAATCACTCAGGAGCAGATTGTTTAATTTCTATGTACTTTTATAGTTTTGAGGGTTCCTTTTACAGTTGATTCCTAGTTTTATTCCACTGTGGTCTGAGCAGATATTTGATATAATTTAATGTTTTTCAGATTTATTGAGACTTGTGTTGTGGATTACCATGTGATCCATGTTGGAGAATGTTCCATGAGCTGATGAGAAGAATGTATATCCTGCAGTTCTTGGGTAGAATGTTCTGTAAATATTTATGAGGTCCATTTGTGCTAGAGTGTAGTTTAAGTGCAGTGTTGCTTTGTTGACTTTCTCTTTCAATGATCTGTTGAGTGCTATTAGTGGAGTGTTGAAGTCTCCCACCATTATTGTGTTGCTGTTTATCTTTTTTTATTTTTTTGATTTATTTTTTAATTTTTTTTAGGTTTAGTAGTAATTGTCTTGTGAATCTGGGAGCTTCAGAGTTAGGTGTATATATATTTATAATTATTATATCTTCTTATTGAATTGAACCCTTTATCATTATGTAATAACCTTTTTGTTCTTCTTACTGTTGTTGCTTTAAAGTCTGTTTTATCTGATATAAGAATAGCTACTCCTTCTTGCTTTGGGTTTTCATTTGCATGGATTCTCTTTTTCTACCCATTTACCTTGAGTCTATAAGAATCCTTATATGTTAGATGCATTTCTTGAAAACAGCAAATATTTGGCTTGTGATGTATTTAATCCATTGTGCCAATCTGTATATTTTAAGTGTAGCATTTGTACCTTTTACATTCAAAATTAATACTGAGATGTAAGATATTATTCCAGTTATTGTGTTGATTGTTACCTAGTTACATTGTTTTCTTCCTTGTGCCATTGTTTTATAGGCCTGTGAATTTTATATTCTTAAGAGGTTCTATTTTGGTGCATATCAACCTTTTGTTTCATGAATTAGAACTACTTTTAGCATTTCTTGTAGGGTTTTGCTGGTATTGACAAATACTCTCAGCATTTGCTTGTCTGAGAAAGACTTTATTTCTACTTCATTTATGAAACTTAGTTTTGCTGGATACAAAATTCTTGGCTGACTTATTCTGCTTAAGGCAGCTAAAGATCAGACCTCAGTCCTTTCTGGCTTGTAAGCTTTCTGCTGAGAAGTCAGCTATTAGTCTCATAGGTTTTCCTTTATAGATTATCTGATGCTTTAGTCTCACTGCTCTTAGAATTATTTCTTTCATGTTGACTTTAGACACACTTACAACTCTGCCTTGTTGATTTCCTTTTTGCAATGAATCTCCCAGGAGTTCTTTGAACTTCTTGTATATGGACGTCTAAATCTGTAGCAAGGCCAGGGATGTTTTCCTCAATTATTCCCTCTAATACATTTTCCAAATTTTTTATCTTTGTTCTCCCTCATGAACACCAATGATTCTTATATGTGGCCATTTTACATAATCTCCTATTTCTTGGAGACTTTGTTCATTTCTTTGAATTCTTTATGTTTTGGTTAATCTTTATCTCATAGTTGATACAAGGATTGCATAAACTTACCATGCACGACATGATATTTTGATATATTCATACATTTTGGAATGTTACAATTGAGCTGATTAACATACATACTACCTCACATGCTCATCATTTTGGTGATAAGAGCACTTACAATCTACACTTTTAGTGATTTTCAAAATACATCGTTGTTCACTGAAGTCACCATGTTTTATAATAGTTCTCTAAATACATGTAATAACTGAAATTTAAGCCATGCATGAGATGGCCCAAGGAGAGAATAAAGGCTAGCAAGGCTGACTACTACCAAACGTTCAGAAGAGAAAACCCACAGAGGAGAAAAAAGGAGGGATCAGAGAAGAGAGGGTGAAACTGGACAAGCAGAAATCAACAGAAAGGAGGCACAGACAAAATAAGTGTATGTTTCTTAAAGGTCAGATGTTTTGAATCAGTAGTTCGATCAAGGATCATGAGAAGAGAAAATGTTGGTTTTGGCAACACTGTTGAATTTGGAAAGCCTCCATGGTCGGGTGAGCAGGGATGGGGTGAAGCCATGGACAGTGAGTATTGGCGACTCTTTTGAGAGGTGGCTATGAAGGACAAGGAGTCTGGAGCCGGAGGTGGGAGTGCTTTCAGGGACCACAAGGTCCCCTTTCTCCCCAGTATTGATAGCCTTTTATTTTCTCACATGTATAACAACGACTAGGTTTTTTTTTTTTTTTTTTTTTTTTTTTTGAGATGGAGTCTCGCTCTGTCGCCCAGGCTGGAGTGCAGTGGCCGGATCTCAGCTCACTGCAAGCTCCGCCTCCTGGGTTTACGCCATTCTCCTGCCTCAGCCTCCCGAGTAGCTGGGACTACAGGCGCCCGCCACCTCGCCCGGCTAGATTTTTGTATTTTTTAGTAGAGACGGGGTTTCACCGTGTTAGCCAGGATGGTCTCGATCTCCTGACCTCGTGATCCGCCCGTCTCGGCCTCCCAAAGTGCTGGGATTACAGGCTTGAGCCACCGCGCCCGGCCGGTATTTTTAACATTAGAATACACAATTGTTTTCCAAAAGTTATAAAAGATGATACTATACAAAGTATCTACTCCTAAATTAAAGAGGTATGCAAAATAAGAAAGAGGTAGATAATAAATATGAGATACTTTGCAAATGCTGGCAGAACAATTTAGGAATGGGAGGCACAGGGATAATATTATAAGACAACCTTTGCAAGTATGCAGAATGAAATTAAAACTTTGTTCTATATGTAACAATTCAATAACTTTGTTCTGTTTTCTCATTTGAAAAACAGGTATAATATTGAGTAGGAGCCTCAAAAGTGCTCAGAAACTACAGGATTTTATTTAATGTTTATCCTCTGAATGGGAGACAAAAGAAAACATGAGTAGGGCCTCTCCTTATGAACTCTCTAGAGGGATGGATCTAACCAAAGAGGCCTGAGTCCTAAGACACGGTGCAGAGATTCAGTAATGTCCCATGCCCCTTCTTGGGGCCATCTGATGGACTCAGCTGTTAGCCCAGCCAACAGGGGGCCCATGGGGCCTCAGTCCTAAGGAGGGTGAATGCAAGACCCGGCAATAAGGCTGGACAGGACTCCACCCTCAGAGGTCTGGCTGGCTCCAGTCTATCCACAGTACTTAAGAGGGATATTAGAGGACGAAAAGTTGTCCATAGAAGATTGACCAGGTCATAGGAGTTTTACAACATGATTTCTAAACAAATGTTTTAATTACTTGAGGGATAAGACAGCTATTGCCTTCAAACAGAGGAAGTGCTCGAATACTCCACATGATTCCAGAACTCAGAATTAGGACCAATAAAAAATTATGTCCAACTACTGGAAGAATCGGTAAATAGGACACATTGCATAGCAAAGACCTCAAGCCTCTGTCACATTAAAAGCCAAAGCAGAAACTGGAGGATGGCCAGGCAGAGAAGGTAGAGATCTGACAACATATCGCATGGCCTAGTGAACTCTACTGCACTTCCTTCCAGTTCTGAGATTGCACCTGCAAGTCCACAGGCTGCAAGTAAACACACGTCAGACAAAAGACAGGTGTGCATTCTGAAACTCTGAATCAGGAGGAAAATCTCTGTAGCAGGCAGTTATAAATACTTAAAACATTGGTCTACTTGCTTCTGATGACATTATGAAGTGAAATCAATAAATATGTGGGCGATCTGTTCATAGTTAGTGCAGTACACACTCCAGGGGTGGGACAATCAGTCTCATTTAAATATGAGATCAGTGGCTTAGTCTGAGAGGAAATACCCCCACTGACTAACCTCAAAGACACAGAGAGTTATAGTACTTATGCCTGCAGGAGCTGCCATTGCCATAATCAAAAGCCAGCCCATACATGCTGTGAATTTCTGAGAAGTGATGGCCAAAAGCATCCCATATCATTTCAATCTCCTTGACCAGGCTTAGATATGATACTTGCATCTCTGCACTTGAAAGACCTGATCCACATCTGTCAGGGAGTTAGAAACAAGTGATCAAAAACTCAACCACGAGGAAACATGATTATAAGCATTTTCATCTTCCAATGCCTGTACTTGTAATCTCTCACTAGTTCAGAGTCTGATTTGAGTGGATTACCTATCGGGTTTCCATAAGGTAAGTGCAGTCAAGCACGGAACGCAATCCTTCATATTATTTGCTGCCTCTGCGTCTCTTGTCTTCTCTCTTTTGATGCGTGCTTGTGAGCCGAAATGAAATGAAATGAGAGAACTAAGAGGCAAATCCTACTTTCATAAAAATGTTTTCTTCTGAGTTTATTTACCCACAGAAATTGTTTCTGTTTTAAGTATTTATGGTTAAATATATTTAATTGTCCATTTTCCTGAAATGTTGCTTGGCCTGAAATGTTGTCTTTCCTGAAATGTTGCCTGGATAACTGTAAGTGCTTCTCACCTGGTTGCCGTTTTCCTCTGTTCACTTTCACAGAGGAAGTCAGATGACATCAGTCCTCCGTGCACACCCTGCCATAACTTTATTTCCTGCAAGTGAAAGCTGAAGAACTCACCATGACTTACTGTCCATTGGGATCTGGCCTAGTCATCCTTCTACCAAATTGCCTGCTACCCCAACCCTTGCTCCCTTCATCACAATACCAAACTAGCCTTTGGTCCTCCCTCGTTGGGGTCTTTGAGTGCCTTTCTTCACTGCGAGCTGTCCTCATCTGCACATTCTCAGGGCTGAATCCCTGTCTTCACTGCGAGCCATCCTAATCCGCACATCCTCAGGGCTGAATCCCTGTCTTCACTGCTAGTCATCCTCATTTGCACATCCTCAGGCCGAATGCCTGTCTTCACTGCCAGCCATCCTCATCTGAACATCCTCAGGGTGGAATTCCTTTCCAGCTTGGCACCTATGCCCAGGCAACCTCTTCACACTGAGGCACTGCCACCTGGCCCCTTGTCTATGGGTTTGCTTTGCCATATCGATCGTCCTCTTTTATCATTTTGTATGACTAATGTAATGTTATGGAATATTTCCTACCCCTCTCCATTAGACCAAGAGCCTCATGAAGAGAGAGAGAAATCTTCTTTTTTTTTTTCATGAATGTTTACCAAGCTCCTAGAACAATGCATGCCCATAGCGAGCACTCAAAAACTGTTCTAAAATTAATATATTGATTACTAACTGAGAAAAAAATCCTGTTTGATGACATATCATGTTCCTACCACAGGACAAGGAATTTTGGGTGTGATGAAAGATGATAATTATGTGGATAAAATTTAGTGTATCTACATAAGCCTCAATCAAAAACAATAAAATGTGATGGAAACTACACATTATAACTGTCTGTAAGTGTGCCGAGTGTGTTTGCCTGCTCTTCACATGCAACATAAACATCTGGTAAAATTCTCCAGCAAAACCACTGCGGCCCAAATGAGCTTTTTAGCACTTGGCAGTGGTGAAAATCCTGACTCTCCACTTGGCCTTCTCTGGCCCTGCCGGAAGCCACTGAAACAATGTTTCCACATGGTCTCCACAGACACCATGAATAAAGTGGCTCCATTGTGGCTAGAGGGGAGGAAGGCTTGGATCCCCACTTGGCCTTCTCTTGACACCATCCTGGCAGGAGGTCTTGGATCCCTTGTTGCAGCCTAGCATGGGAGATATCCAGCATCCCCACTCCTCTTCCACTCTTGTGCCTGAGTGTGTAGTCACAGTTTAGTTGCAGTGGAGCAGTTGTTATCTAAAGTGCTCTGTGTTTCTGGGCTGCCCCTTGCCTTCTCCTTTAATGTAAAGATGAGGCTTTGTTGGGGCTTTCTTGTCTGCACCCAGTAGTGTTACAACAACAACAAAAACAGAATTCACCACCAGCCATTTATAGGGTCCTGAGGTCCCTAGCTTGCGTATCTTCTTCTCTCCACCTTTCAGAGTCTTCGTTCATTGGTTTTATATAAAATTTCAAGAGTTGAAAGTTGTTTTTAGTGGTAGGAAGAGTGAAAAGTACATTCGTGCCATCATCCTGTATGGAGGAATTCCCAAACCTTTTTGCTGGAAAGATCTGAGAATATATTCTTGATACATTCTGGTAAATAGAAACACATTTTAAAAATAAAACACAAAACTACTAAAAATAAACTACCGATATATTGAAAAACTTGTACAAGAGAATGTCTGCTTGTAAAAAATATAGTTTTAGTAAAGTGAAAGATAACCTACACAGTCAGAAAATGATTTTGTAGTGTTTATTGACAATGATAACTCATAGCAGGTATGTAAAAAAGAACCACAACCAATCAGTAAGAAGAAGTTAATATATCCCATAAGAAAATAGGCCAATGGCCAAGCTCAGTGGCTTATGCCCATAGTCCAAGCACTTTAGGAGGCTGAGGCAGGAGGATCCCTTCAGACCAGGAGCTTGAGACCAGCCTGGGCAACATAGCAAGATCCCATGTCTATAAAAAACTTAAAAAAAATAACTGAGCATCATGGCATATGTCTGTGATCCCAGCTATGCAAGAGGCTGTAGCCCGAGGAACACTGGAGCCCAGGAGTTTGAAGCTGCAATGAGCTGTGATTGTATCACTGCATTCCAGCCTGGGTAACAGAATGAGACAGAAATAAGAAAAAAGAAGAAAAAGAAAAAGAAAATAGGCTAATGACATAAACAGGCACTTTATGAAAAGGAAAGCCAAATAATTAATAAGCATATAAACACAATCTTCATGGATGTACAAATAAAACGACAAATACCTCTACATCCTTTTCAGAGTGATATATGCTTAAATGTTATACAATACCAAGCGATGGCCAAGATTTAGAGAACCAGATGCTCCTGTAGATTGCTACTGTGAGAAGAATTTGTTGAACCACTTTGAAAGCAGTGTGTTATTAGTTATTAGATTAAAGACATCTGTACTCTATGCCTGGAGATTCAAATATTAGGTTCATTCTTTACAAAGGCTGATTTTACCTGTGGTAGGATACATGTGTAAAAAGACTCGTAGAAACACTCTTCAGAGTTTCTCAAAATGGAAAAACACCACATAGTCACCAACAATAACACAGATAATTAAAATTTTTTATTTTTATGTAATAGAATATTATATATCAATGAAAATGAATGAGCTACAACTATAAGTAAAAACGTGTAAATCATACAATCACATCAGAAAAGAAAAAGGAGATCAAAAGGGATATATAGAGTATGATAATATTTATATCAACTTCAAAAACAAGCAAATCTAAGCTATATTGTTCAGGGATATAGCCATATGTGATGGTTAACTTTAGGTGTCAACTTGACTAGCTTAGGGGAGAGCCAGGTAGCTAATAATCCGAGATTGCTGGGTATGTCTGTAAGGCTGTTTCTGGAAGAGGCTGATGTTTGAATCAGTAGACTGAGTACAGGAGATCCATCTTCAACAGTGTGGGCAGGAAACGTTCAATCAGCTGAGGGCCCAGAGAGAACAAAAAGGTGAGGGAAAGGCAAAGTTTCTTTTTTTTGGAGACAGAGTCTTGCTCTGTCGCCCAGGCTGGAGTTCAGTGGCGTGATCTCGGCTCACCGCAAGCTCCGCCTCCCAGGTACACGCCATTCTCCTGCCTCAGCCTCCCAAGTAGCTGGGATTACAGGTGCCCGCCACCACACTCAGCTAATTTTTTTGTATTTTTGGTAGACACAGAGTTTCACCATGTTAGCCAGGATGGTTGCGATCTCCTAACCTCGTGATCCGCCCACCTCGGCCCCGCAAGGTGCTGGGATTACAGGCGTGAGCCACCGCATCCAGCCCCTTCTTCTCTTAACCTTGTAGATGAGCACTCCAGGTTCTCTGGTCTTTGGACGCTGGGAGGAGCATCAACAGGCCCCAGGTTCTCCAACCTTCAACCTCAGTCTGAGAGTTACACCATTGGCTCCCTGGGTCTACAGCTTGAAAACGGTCTGTCATGGAACTTCCCAGCCTCCCTAGTCATGTGAGCCAATTCTGTTAATGATTTCCCTTCCATATCATCTATATCACCTGTCTACCATCTATATCTATAATCTATATCTATATTATCTAGATATCTATATCTACATCTATATCTGTATGTATATCTATAAGTATAGCTATCATCTCTATATATCTACATTATCTATATCATCTATATATATATCTATATCCATATCTACATCTACAACTATATCTTTGTGGCTATCTCCTATTGCTTCTGTCTCTAGGCTGACAAATACATCACATGCAGATGGTTAAACTGTGAGGAAAATAGGGGAAATATTTTCTGTGAAAGTAATAAGAATTACTATATTTGTACTGATGAATAAATTGAGATTGGAAAAGGAAACAAGAATCTTCTCAGGAGCTTAAACTATTGTATTTTACCATGTGTGAGTGCTATACAGGTGTCAGTTTATAAATATTTGTTAAACTCTGTGTGTATGTGTGTATAAATTCACTTTTGTCAATGTTTTATGTTTCACAAACACACACAAAAGTGAACTGAAGGAAGGAAAGACTAAAAACAATAACACAAAATTAGGAAGCTATAGTCACAACCCAGTCATCAACAAAAATAGTGCATGAGCCTGGAGAATTGGATGTCAAATATTTTAAATATACCTCATTGCAGTTTTAGCAAGAACATCTTAATATTACAAGAAAACTAAATTTGCTGTATTTTTTTTTCTACTTTGATTTAGTGTGAATCACCATTATCTTTAACAACAGTCCCAGTTCAAATTAGCAAAACCAATCCCATTTACCTAAGCCTTTTTGTAATTCTCTTTTTATAAATTGAGAGGAAACTTTTCTTCTAGATTAACTAAACTTAATTTCTCATCCACAAATCCAGGGCCTGAAAGCTGTTGCCCAGTGTGATCTTTACAAAACCTTCCAGTGAGACTGTGGATTAAAGTGGAGATCTTCTTTTAAAGAGATTTTTCTTTAACAGTGATGACTACCCTCACATCAATGTGACCCCAAATTTTAGTTATAACTAAAGATCCCCAAACAATTTTGAGATAAAATATGTATCATATTAGTGACCAGTTTATATCATACCATCTTATTTCCAAAGGAAATTAGCACAGATATACTAAGTGATATTACATTTTGCAATTTGCAAAAATTATTTGTAGGTCATGTGAAAGAACTTTTCTATTTAATTGTGAAGTAATACATGCCTACAGACGAGGGTACAGAACAAAAATCAAAAGCTTAAAGATTTTCCAAGAAGCAAGCACTTCTGTAATCATGAATTAAATAAAAAAATGGAATATTTGATAGCAACACAAAACTCCTCTGTAACCATTCCTAAGCCACCCACAAAGGCACCACTACCTGGCATCTTTGTTAACACTTTCTTGCCCTCTTAATTCTTCTTCAATTGTTCTTCTTCATAAGGGATTGCATAAAAGTGTATTCCCTGCAGCGATGTATGGCAATCAAATTCCTTTCCTACACATCAGATCGCCTCTTCAAGCCATTCTGCAGGGTATATATATTGGCACCTCAATGTAATATGATTTAACTTTTCTCTGATTACAGCTGAGATTGAGCACCTTGTCCCTGGCATGTAATTTTTGTGTGTTAATTTTCTATCCAAGTCTATGCCCCCCCTTTTTTTGTGTATTGAGTATTTTGTCTCTCCCTGTTGATTTGTAGGACTTTTGTCTTGGTCCTTTGTCTCTTATATGAGTTACCATTGTTTTCTTCCAGTCTGCATCTTTCCTTTTTGCTTCCTTTTAATGAGAAGAAATTCTTAACGTTAACAGAGTCTAACATATCAATCTTTTCCTTTGCGGTTGTAGATTTTGTATCCTTTTTTTTTTTTTTTTCTGTTTTTTGAGATGGAGTCTTGCTCTGTCACCAGGCTGGCATGCAGTGGCGCCATCTTGGCTCACTACAACTTCTGCCTCCTGGGTTCAAGCAATTCTCCTGCCTCAGCCTCCCGAATAGCTGTGATTACACACATGTGCCACCATACCCAGCTAATTTTTGTATTTTTGGTAGACACTGGTTTTCACCATGTTGGGCAGGATGGTCTCGATCTCCTGACCTTGTGATACCCTGACCTTCTCCTTCCAAAGTGTTGTTACAGGCGTGAGCCACCACGCCCAGCCGATTTTGTGTCTTTTTAAAAAGTCTTTCATATCTGCAAATGACGGGTGTATTTTCACATTGTCTTTGAGATGCTTTATTGTTTTGCTTTCATCTTTAGATCTGCAATCTCAGTGGATTGTATGCATGGTATGAGATTGGAAACATATTTTCATTTCTTTCTTCTATATAGATATACCATTATATCAGCAACATTTATTTGAAATAACTTCCATACCACTGATCTGCAAGGCCATCTTTGTCATAAATCTAGCATCCGTGTATACATATGCATGAGTCTCTGTGTTAGTTTTCTACTGTTGCCATAACAAGTGACCAAAATTCACTGGCTTAAAACAACACCCATTTGTTATCTCATAGTCCAGTAGGTCAGAAGTCCAGGTACAGTGTGACTCAGCTTCTGTGTCTTCCTGAGTCTCAAGCTATTGAAATCAAGATGTTGGCGCAGCATTCTCTTCTGCAGTCTCTGGGGAGGAATTCATTTTCAAGTTGATTCGGGTTGTAGGCCCACTCAGTTTCTTGCAGCTGTAGGATAAAGGTGGTTGTTGCTAGCCGATAATCAGGAGGGGCCCAGTCTTTGCTCCTAGAACCTGCCTGATTCCTTCTCATGCTTTCCGTGTGGCTATGATCCTGTAACAGCAGGTCGAGTCTCTCACTTCACATCTCTCTGACTTCACCTTCTGCCAAATCTCTCTGACTCCAGCTGGAGAAATTTATCTGATTCTAAAGACTTATGTGATTACATAGAGTCCAGCTAGATAGTCCAGGAAAATCTATTTTAAGATCTATAACTTTACTTATATCTCTAAAGTTAATTTTGCCGTGAAAAGTAATATATATACACAGATTTTAGATTTCAGGACCTGAATATTTTTAGGAGAGGGTTGTAAATTTCTGCCATGTTCATAAATGAGGACATATGCCTTCTAATACTATTGTTGTCAGATTTTCTTGTCACATTTATGCTGACCTCATAACACCTTCAATGTTTCTTTTTGACAGCTTCTTTTTATTAATGTTATTTCTTCTTTAAATGCTATCGATGCAGTTTTCAATGAATTATAAACTTTTATTTATATGAAAAAATAATAATGTATGCAATTATCTTCATTAAGTTTTCAAGTATTTCTTATGTCACTTTGACAAAGTTTTAATATTTTAGAACTTTTTCGATTTTAACTGAATTTTCATGCATATTATCTTATCATTTAAACAGCTGAGGGATGTACACTGATGTCCTTTTGTTCTTTCTGAATGTTAGTCGGTGTTTGCCAGTGGAGAATGCTCTTAATTTCTGAAAAGATATCTGTTTCACATTCTTCATGGAGGACATTTTTTATGGATATAGATATACTAAATTGACAGTTATTTGCTTTCAGCACTTTAAATTTCATTTAACTTTATACTTGTAATATTTCTGTTAAAAAGGAAGTAGTAATTCTAATCACTACTCTTTTGAAGATAATTCTTTTGGTTTTTCACATCTTCTGCTTGCTTTGAGGACTTTCCTAATTGTCTTTGGTTATCAAAAGTTTTACTTTGATGAATTGTGAATAATTAAAAAATGTATATTGCTTGAATCTTCAGCTCTCTCCTCTCTTTCAAATTCCATGTTTCTTAACATGCTTATTCTATGTTTCTTACTTCCTCTTCTTAATTTTCCATTCTTTTTTATCCTTGTGATTTTTTCTGAATATTTTTGTGATCTGTTTTCCAGTTTACTAATTCTTCTTCCAGCTTTGTTCTATCTGCTATAAACTTGTCCATTAAATTCTTAATTTCATTTCATTTTCATAGCTTCCAGTTATCTACCAAAACTCTTAAAATTTTCCCTGTCTCTTTGTACGTAGGAAGCATGCTCATATTAAAGCCTTTATTGACAATCCCTATACCCAGAGTCTCTTGTGGTTTCGTTTCATTTGGTGTTTCTGCAGGGTGTGTTGATGTTCCCCTTATACTTTATCATTTTTTATTTTTAGATGAGATTGTATTTGTAAAACAGGTTTTATATATGTTAAACTAGGATAAAAAACATTTTCCTGCAAGCACTCAGTAACAATAATACTCATCATCAACTCAATCTTATTTTAGCAACTGGAATATAGTAGTTCCCCCTATCAACATGGAGTATGTCTTAAGACCCCCAGCAGATGCCTGCAACTGTAGAGAGTACAGAACTCAATATATACTTTAGCTTTTTCTATACATACGTATCTATGACCAGGTGTGATTGAAAATTAGCATCAGAGGAGGTTAACAACAATAACTAACTGAAGAATCATAATCATATACTCTAGTAAGACTTATGTGAATGTGGTCTCTCTCTCCCTCTGTTTCTCTCTAAATATGTATTGTACTGTGCTCTCCATTTTATTTTGGTGATTATACGAGATAATAAAATGCCTGTGTGATGTGAATAAGTGGGGTGAATGTTGCATGTACTGTGATGTGGCATTAAGCTACTATTGACCTTCATAGGATATGTCAGAAGCAGGATAATCTGCTTAGGGAGATCCCAGATCATCAAGTTGTGATAATGTGGATGACTGGATGTCAGACACAGATGAGGTCAATGAAGAATGGGCAGGTAGCACACACAGCACAGACACACTGGACAAAGGATGATTCATGCGTAGGGCTGGACAGAGCAGCATGAGACTTTATTACGCTACACAAAATGGTGCACAATTTAAAACATATGAATTGTGTACAGCTGGAATTTTCCATGTGATATATATATATATATATATAGAGAGAGAGAGAGACTGAGTCTCACTCTGTCGCCCAGGCTGGAGTGCAGTGGCACGATCTCGGCTCACTGCAACCTGCGCCTCCCAGGTTCAAGCTATTCTCCTGCCTCGGGCTCCTGAGTAGCTGGGATTGCAGGTGCATGTCACCATACCCAGATAATTTTAGTATTTTTAGAAGAGATGGGGTTTCACCGTGTTCGCCAGGATGGTCTCAATCTCATGATCCACTGGCCTCGGCCTCCCAAAGTGCTGGCATTACAGGCGTGAGCCACAGCACCTGGCCCCATGCAATATTTTAAAACCAAGTTTGGCTACGGGTAACACACTACTGAAAGCAAAGCTGTGCATAAAAGGGGATTCTGGTGATAGAAGGCTGAGCTGTGGTTCCTAAAGGAGTGACTTGGCCTCTTCTTCTCAGCGCTCTCTCAGGATTTGACAACTGTCCCTACATACTGGTCAGATAATTGTTAATTACCCTGTTAGCTATTTAACGTCTTTAAAAATGATTTTAAAATTTTCTGGCTTTTAAGTTGTTCTCTTTGAGAAGTTTGGTCTAAATAAACTGAACTAGGCTGTCACCAACAAAAGATGTGATTTTCCCATGGTAATCTTTCTTGGTTGACATACTCTTACATACATATTTATATGCCACCAGACTAACATATTCTCCATTTAAAATCTAGTTGTTTTGTTTGTTTGTATTGTTTTTAATCCAGACATGTAACTTCACATTTTTTTTGTCTGATCATTTGTCTGCCTCATTTATGAGGTTAGCATTAGTCTTATGTCAAACACAGCCAATGACGGCACACAAAAAGAAAACTGCAGTACACCAGCCCTTATAAATACAGACGAAAAATCCTCAGTTAATACTAGAAAACCACATTTAGCAGCACATTAGAAGGATCATTCACCAGCCCCAAGTGGGATTTATCCCTTGGATTCAAAGAAGATTCTACACACTTCAATCAATCAATGTGGTATAACACATTAACAAGATGAAAAAATACACAATCACTTCAATAGATGAAGAGAAAGCATCTGCAAAGCTTAGCATCTGTAAATGAATAAAACTCCCAAAAAATAGGCATAGAAGGAAACTATCTCAACATAAGAAAGGTCACATGTGAAAATCTCACAGCTATCATCACAATCAATGGAAAAAACTAAACAATACTGAAGTTTTTCTGCTAAGATATGGTAGTCAAAGATGCTTGGATACTGTTGGTGAAAAAATATCAACTGGTACAGCCATTATGGAAAACAGTGCGGAGATTCCTCAAAAAACTAAAAATATAACTATTTTATAATCTAGAAATCTCATTTCTGGGTATATATCCTAAGGGAATGAAATGAGGATCTCAAACAGATATCTTCACTCCCATCATTTCAGCATTCTTCACAATAGCTAAATAAGGAAATAACAAATATCCCTTGACAGATTTTTAAAATGTGATTGTGTGTGTGTGTGTGTGTGTGTGTGTACACTGGAATATTATTTAGCCTTAGAAAAAGACACTCATAACATGGAAGAACCTGGAGGACATTATGCTAAGTGAAATAACTCTATTAAGAAAACATGAGCTAAGGACCTGAATAGACAATTCTATAAAGAAAACATAAGATGGCTCACAGGTATAGAAAAAGGTGCTTGACTTCAGTAATTACCACACAAACAAAATAAACTTTATTTTTTTCCTTTGCTTTTACTTTGAAATAGAAGTAAACCTTATCAACTGATGAGAAGTTCAAAGAGATGAGAAGATCAATAAGAAACAGAAGCATTAAGCTACCTCTGAAACTAATAAACTACCTAAAGTAGAATTGGAGGATAATGGCTATTGGCAAGAACCAGGAACATACGAGACCTTGGGAAGCTGAAGCTGGACCACACAGAACACCTATGTGGACTCAGGCATATGTGGAATATGGAATATTTGGACGTTCTTGTCAGTGATGCCTCGAGCTGCTCCTTTGAAGTACTTATTACACTCAGAATTATACACTTAATGTATAGCACCTGCTCCACTGTGAACTTAATGAGGGCGGAACTGTGTCTCATCCAGCACCCCATCCTAGGCACAGTGCATTGTCTGCCGGGGAGTTAGCAGTTCTCTCTTCCTTACATTACATTTATGTTCAGTAAATCAATCAGTTATACATAATCTCACACAAGTTTACTGTCTATAAACACTGCAATACAAATATGTGCTTACATATATTTTTAGGGGGGCACCTTAAGTCTTCGGCCATAACAACTTCAGAGATTTTCAGGTAGAACTTCTTCAATATTTAATAAAAAATGCAAATAACTTAGATATGCTCTATATTATTTTTCGAGAGAGTCACATGCAGCCACAAGAGGAGAAACAAAATAGACTGAGGGAAAAAACAAAGTTTATTATGCTGACAGGTCCTCGGAACAGCAGGCACAGCACCATGCGGTTCCTCATAGGGAAGGCACAGGTGTGGTCAGCAGCTGAAAGACAGGACAAGAAGGCTTAGGTCAGTGCCTCATTGGGTTTCCATGGGAAAGGGAAGGCAAGGAGGCGGAAGAGTTTAGAAATGGCTAGTCTGAGTAATTGTGGCGGGCTTTGGATTATAGAGGGGATTCATGATTGCCTGATACCTGATCCTGGGATGACTAAAGCAGAGGAATGTTGCTCCCTGTGGTGTAAGGGCCAGAGAGAGGAGGGAGGGCTGGTGATTGTTTAGTTTACATATCAAAGGCTTCCAGCTCTAAAAGAGGCAGTTTCTCCCCAGCCAGAAAAAGTTTTTCAAAGATGTCAAAACATCATAATCTACAGAAAAAATTCATACCATTCACAACACAATAAACTATCTGAATTACGACATTCTGTCCTCATGACCTCACTTTAAGAAAACTACCAAAATTCACACTCTTGAGATGGTGCATCTCTGACAAAAATTTCTATCTGATTAGAGCAAAGCAAGTTTAACCAGAACCTTCAATGCCTTGGTCATTCTTGGCAATACAGATTTTATTTTTCATGTCAGCATCAATAACTTAACTATGTTAGAAACCATGATTGATTAAAGTGTGACTAATATGCAAAATATATTCTTAAATTAGACATTAATCCCATTTTCCATGAGATAAATGTTATAAGAACAGAACAATGAGATGAAAAGAGACAAATGTTAATGACATTGAAGGGCATCTCATTGGCTCCTGCGTTTCTGTTGCACGTGGATCTCTACCTTTACAGATAAATTATCTTCTGAGAGTGATTATAGAAAGCCATTGTGACCTAAATAGATAAATTTGAGTATCTGAAAGAACTTGGTTTCCTAAAGTTTTAGGAAATTGACAAGTGGAGCTCATCTGAATCTGAGGTTTGGGGAAGGATGAATCAGCAAGAAAGATGAATGACTCTGAGAAGCATGGCTAGAGAAAGATCCAGGGATCAGTGGGGAATGCGACTGCAACATTTGAACAGGCCCACACTGAGTAAGGTCATGCTTCAGGACTATGATTCATACGAACTGGGCATTACTCAAGACTTCCTGTTCCTCTAATTCACAGGATTGGGCAGATAAGCGGGCTTCGAATACACAGTACTACAGTCTCCTCTGAGGTGGGAAAAAGGCAGGATGCCTGAGCTCTTCCTCATATGGGAGGAGTTATTATTTGGCCTTTTGTTTTCTTAGCTCTCGTGTTCTTATCAAGCAATGTTTTTAATGAAAATAGTTAGGAAATAGAAAAAAAAACAACTACAAAATAAATCAATGGTACTATCACAGCAGGCCACAGATAATCATGTTAAATGTGTTGCTGTTGAAAAAGTTTAACAATCAAAGCAAGTAAAATTAAAACCAGTGGTTTCCAAACTTCCAGGTCACAAACAGGTCACAAGTTGCACAAAGGGCTCCCGTGGGCACTCCTGGTCCAGAACAGCAGAAGGCACCTTGGGCTGAGGGCACCTGCAAGGCAGCACTGTGTGTGTCTGCACCGGGATCTACACCGCACTGGCACTGCATAAGGCCCAGGACCTGAGAAACAACCGTCCTTTAAAGAAAGGACAATTCCCCAAATGATGGAGTGTAGATTTCCATCACACATGCAGCACGGGTGTTAAAACTGGGTTCTGGAAAAATTCATTTTTACTTTTCACACACATATCTCTGGATAGAGAATTTACTCACAACAAATGTTAAGATACTCTTTCTGTCTTACTATAGACATTTCCTCCTGGTTCTTTCTCAATTCTAAAACTTTATCCTCATGTGGTAGGGAAAATTTTTTCCTTTTTGTTTTCTGACTTTGGCATTGCCTATGACATGTTTTTGAGACACTGAGTGGTATAGGAATCTTATCCCTAAACAATGTGGGTGGAAGAGAAAGCTCATTCTAGAGTGAGCCATGTTGGAGGTATTCCATTTCATTATAATCTGTACCTTCAGGGGACTCTCAGTGAAACAGAAAAGCATGAAAACAATAAGTTGAAGACAAGAATTTATATATAAATAAATGCTAACTAGAGCTTCCTGCAGGTGCTTTCGGGATGCCCACAAGCAATATTTTCCAGGCCATTGGGGTCTTCAGGGTTGTCTACCCACCCCTGGCTGGCAGTCAATGGTGAAAATAAATAACAAAACTGTTCATCACACCTCAAATCAAATATTTTCTCACAGGAATGCCAAATATTTGAACAATTAAATCAAATTGTGAAGATAGTGATCTAAGGTAAGGGTCAGCAAACTTTTTCTTAAATGTCGCAATAGTAAAGGGTTTTGACTTTGTGATCATGTATGGCCTCTGTTATATACTCACATGTGTGTCCACACACTTACAACTCTTTAAAAATGTAAACTCCATTCTTAGCTCATGGGTCTAAAAATTAATCAGGCCAAGGTTGATAGTCTGCTGACTTCTAGTCTAAGGTGTAGAGGAAAGTTTGCAACTCATGAAAAATGTTGTCAACTCCCCCAGTCCCAGGGGCTTTGATGCATATATCAGGAGCGGGTGCATTTACACTGCCTTTCCGGTGGCAGTGGATGCAGTTGATGAGGAATACTTGGTAGTGCTACAATAACAGTATAAAGAAAAAGGGCTTAATTATTCTAGGTAAGGTGGGGAAAAGCATCACGTGGAAATTGATGTGTTAGAATGTCATATTTTGAGCCTTACTTCATACAATCTAAAATAATCACAAAAAAGTATACAGACACGTAGAGTTAGCTAGAGATAGAGATGCAGATAGTGGAGATGATTGCTCAGTGAAGTTCAGGTGTACAGTGTGAAGTTGTTGTCGCAGCTGGTCTCAGCTTCCATGGGCCTTTCAAAATCTGTGCTTCTAACCAGTCTTAATTAGTCTAATATTTAAAGTGTTTTCTTCATAGAAAATCCCCTCAAGTAAATCTGCAGTTTGTAAGCAGCAAAAACAGTGGCCAATTCTAAACTTGTAAGAAACTTTACTTTGCTGGACTTACTAAAGAGAAAGTATGTTGTTATCTAAAATGGTACCTTCCTAAGAGATTTTCAGAAAAATGTTTGCCATATGTCATCTTTTTCCATATGTAATAATTTTAGAATTTATACATCCAAATAAAATGTTTCATCATTGATTGTATACTGATTCTGGAAGGGTAGATATTCAGCCACTGCATATCAAAGCCAGGAAACATGTTTAAAGGCATCGACAGTTTGAAAGAAGACCTAGTTTGAAAGCAGGAAGAAGTGATTATGGAAATACGCTTGTGAGGGGATAGACCCATCTCCTGGTAAGTGCTGGGTCTTTGGAGTATAGTATTAATACATTTTAAATATTGTATATGTTCTATATGAATATACCTTATAAGTGGTGTGAAGACCTCCAACTCAGTGATAACATATAAATGACATAAATGAGCTCTCTTATCATTTGATATAACAGTTTTATCAGTGCTTTATCAAGTGGGAAGAGAGCTCATTTATTAGAGACTCTGTAATCCAGACAACTAGCTGATACAGGTAACAGTGAAGTCAACATTGAGACATGCTTCCAGTCATTCACTTACTTTGCATTTACTGAGCTTCAATTTCGGTCAGACTGAAGGTGCATGATGAGATTCCAAGGAAAGGTATAATGAAAACAAGTGTAATGTAATTTTTTAAAATGTGATTTGTGGCTTTTTCCAATGCAGCAAATGACCTTTCCCTAAATACTCTGTAGCGCGACTTCAAAATTTCTATTCCCTGATTTCAATACAATACAATATGTAAACAATAAAATTTCTATTTGAACCCTAACATCTTATTTAAATGTTTATGTGTAGATCCAAAATCTCACTGTACGGGTTTCTACATCTATGAGACAGTTACTTAACCCCATTCTTGTCATCCAGCAATAGGTGTAACAGTCAAACTACTGCACAGAATTATTCACAGATTAAAGGTGTAGAGATGGTGTAAATAGTATCTAGCCCACAGCAAACACTCAAAGAAATGTTGGCTATTTATGTTAGATATTATTATTTTAATTTAAAAATTCCATATCTTGATAAAAGCTAAGGCAGGGTAGAGTAAGAATTATTTTATAGCTATGAACGTATCTCTGTATTCAGATCAGCTCTTTTCAAAGCATGAAGAAATACTGAAGAAGAGAAGTAATATAATTTGGCAGTGACATTATATTTTTGAAGCTGCTATAATGGTACATATGCTCTACCATTTCATTACCATTCTATGAACAGTAAGAAACAGTTTCTAATGTATAAAATTACTCGTTCTAAAACATACTTAACCTTTAAAATACATCTCTTAGATAACTGATAATTCCTGCTTCATTGCTGAAAACTCACTACTCTTAAAGGGCAATAGGGTCTTTTATTTAAATATATATGTGTGTGTGTGTGTGTGTGTGTGTATATATATATAAATTGGAAGGTGATTGTTTCTCCTAACTTACGTGATTTTGTTGTTAGGAAATATATATTTCCTCCAAGGCTCTTCCAGGATGTGTCAAAGTACGGGAGCATTTTACTAAGGTACAAGACAATTTAATATAAAAACTTTACTTGTATTTTGAATAAAGCCAATATATTGGCTTTGTCCCATGCTCTTAATTAGTTTGGTTTCTAATGAATTGAGACCCAAAGTAAAGGCATATGAAGAAACTCCTTATTCTTTATTTTTCCGATTTTCTTTTTTTATTTAAATTCTCATAAGTGGAACATTCCATAGTTAGAAACTATTTAATCTCAATATATACACATACATTATTTTTGACAAAACCCATGGAAGATAATGTGACCAGTTCCGCTGTATCAAAAAAAAAAACAAAAAACCAAAAAAAACCCCATTACTATCAATGTAAATTTTACTTCTTAAAATGCAGTTTACTTACATAATATCAAATGAAAATTGCTTTTTAAAGAAAAAAATCTAAAGCTTTATGATAATCCTTTGGAGGAGAGAATAAGTGGGTATTCAGGAATTACTGTGTACATTAGGAATAAGAGAGCCATCAGGTACATACAGGTATTTAAGGACCATACAATTATTCATTCATGTAGATCATATTTCTTTAGTGCTTACTACACACTTTAAGCTGCCTAGGTATTGGTGTAGATACGAACACATATCACTTCTGCTCTAATGAACTTTGCATTTTAATAGAAAAACAGACACCGAATAAGAATTAATTTGTGTGTAGTTTCAGGATGGAGAGGTTTGTGTTGTCAGTATAGTATAAGACAGCAGGGCCTAAATAAATCAGTGTGCTCAATAGAGGCCTGGCATGGTGGAAGTTAGCTAGGCACACGAGGGTGCAGAGTGGGTTCCGAATGGATAGAAGAGCATGTGTGAAAGACTTGAAGCAGGGGAGAGCAGTCAAGGAACTGGAAATTGCACTATGGCTAAAGGAGATCACGATGGATGGGGGTACGTCTATGGAAATGAATGCATCCTTTTGTTTCCAAGAACATTTGCAGTTTGTGCCTAGGGTCCTAGGTAAATGACAGTACCTCCATTATCTCCCAAAACAACCACCATTTGATATTCAACTCTGTGGTCACTATATTTATTAGGGATATGACCTAGGGAAGTGAAAGTCTTTGTAGATTTCATAGAAGCATATATATATGGAAGCATTATATATATATGTATATATATATAAATGCTTTTTGTGAGTTTGGTCCTTGATGCATTTTCCAACCCTCCTTTCTCTAAAGTAGCACTGTCCAATAGAAGCAAGTGACAAATGTATTTTAAATGTTGTAGTAGCCACGTTAAAACAGTAAAAGAAAACCAAATAGTTAAATTTAACTTAAATAATATATTTCATTTAATCCAAGATGTTCAAAGTATTACCATTTTAACATATAACTGATTTTGTCATTTGTCTTGAAACGTGTTATTTACTTTACATTTGCCACAACTATTATTTTGAGCTGGCCACATTGTAGGTGCTCAATGACCTCATGGAGCTAGTAGCTGTCATATTGGACAGTACAGTATCTCATATCCCTTTTTTGCACCTTTGGTTGAACTGTGGCATTACTATAATATTTTCCACTTGGACCTATTAATCAGCCCACCTCTTTTGCTTTAGCAGTAAAGTTTTGGAGGTTGAAAAGTAATCTGTTTCTAATTATTCATCAACGGGATAGCAACAAATGATCAAATTCCAATGACATCAATGTCCACATTTTTTTCAATGTCAAGAAAAGGGACTTCTTTTCATTTACTTTTATGAATCTCACGGGCAGAGTCACACAGATAATGCCAGGATATTAATCAAAGATACAACTTGGGACCCGGCGTGATGGTTCACACTTGTAATCCCAGCATTTCAGGAGGCCGAGGGTGGGCACATCACTTGAGGCCAGGAGTTGAGACCAGCCTGGTCAACGTGGCAGAATCTCATTTCTACTGAAAATACAAAAACAGCCTTTCATTGTAGTGCATGCCTGTAGTCCCAGCTACTCTGGAGGCTGAGGCAGGAGAATTGCTTGAACCCAGGAGGCAGATGTTGCAGTGAGCCAAGATCATGCCACTGCACTCTAGCCTGGGTGACAGAGGTAGACCCTGTCTCAAAACACAAACAAAAAAGATACAACATGGTGAACAGAAGCAAGTGTAACACAACTTAGGACAAAGTCAAGAGTGAAAATTTGTTGATATTTTGTCTTTCACATATTGGCTATGTGACCTTGGGCAAGTTTCCCACTGAGGTTAAATCTGTGAAAAATGAAAATAAAAATAGGTATACTTGAAATGCCTGACTGAAAGAGTTGTAATGAAAATCAAATGAACGCAATGTCTATGCATGACCGTTTTATTTTTGTGGTGAATAGGTGAATAAAGGTTATTTTCAATTATTATTTAAAAATGGCAAAACTTTGCGGATGGCAGATGTAAGTTTTATCTTTAGTTTATGAAGGTCAATTTTCAGTTACCTTTTTAAAAAAAATTATTATTTTATTCTTTTTGAGATGGAGTTTGGGTTTTGTTGCCCAGGCTGGAGTGCAATGGCATGATCTCGGCTCACTGCAACCTTCGCCTCCCAGGTTCAAGTGATTTTCCAGCCTCAGCCTCCCAAGTAGTTGGGATCACAGGCATGCGCCACCATGCCCAACTAATTTTGTATTTTTAGTAGAGACGGGGTTTCTCCATGTTGGTCGAGCTGGTCTCAAACTCCTAACCTCAGGTGATCCGCTCACCTCGGCCTCCCAAAGTGCTAGGATTACAAGCAGGAGCCACCACCCCCGGCCTCAGACACCTTATTAATACATTATTTCAAAGTATTTTACTCATCAAGGTACACTTGATCCCCTTAGAACCTCAAGACAGAGAATGCAAACTAGTGAATGATCCTTGGTTAGCAGTTGTCTTTATTTACAAGGATGTTGTCCTGCAAAATTGCTTTCAGAATCTTAAGACAAAGTGATTCATTTCTTATGGAAAGATTTTATAAGTTGTATTTTATTTATTTATTTTTTTTTACAAATTTTACTTAATGTGTTCTTTCAAATGAAAATACCTAAATTTAGAGATAAAAATATAGTAGGGATAATTTAGGTAAACTTGTAATTCTAAATCTCATGGATCAAAATTTGCTGCATTTGTGAAATACCTGCATTGAGGAATTATCTGTGGGTATTACAGTTTCATGGTGAAGAAGACTCAAGAGTTAATTTGAATTTTTGCTCCCACCTCCCATTGTTCCCAGGCCTTATTGGTCATAGTTGAAGGAGGCCACTCTATTCTTTCAGACTCCAAAGTACCTTGGTTTGGGAGACACCTATGGCACAATAACCGGGACTTTGACCTACTCTAAATAATTCTTGACTCCTGTATTCTTCTCTCACATGCCTACTCCTTGTTTTTCCTCGTAAATGTGTATTTTTATGGTAAAATATACATAACTCACAATTTACTATTTTAACCATTTTAAAGGTACCATTCAGTGGCATTAAGTACGTTCACAATGTTGTGAATCTATCACCACTATCCATTTCTAGATTTATTCATCATTTCAAACATAAACTCTGTATTCATTCAACAAGAGATGATTAATATCTAAGTGAAGAGGAAAATGCAAATCAAACCCACAGTGAGTTGCTACTTCATACTTATTAATAGTATGGCTACATAAAAACAAAACAAAATGAAAAAGAGAATAATAAGTACTGGCTATGACGTCAAAGAATCAGAACCCTGGTGTGTTACTAGTTAGAATATAAAATAGTGCATCCACTGTGAAATACAGTTTAGCAGTCCCTTGAAAAGTTGAACACAATTACCATATGATCCAGTAATTCCACTGTACGTATATACTCAAAAGTATTGAAAGTAAGTTCATGCTCACCACCACCACGGACCTGTTGTTTCTCTAATAGATTTTTCAGAACCACCAACCAAGTTCCATTCATGGCTGCTGCCTGCCCTGAGCCTCAGACACCCAGGCACCTGAAGCTCATCTCATTCTTTTTGGAGGTAAATGAGGAGGTAAACCCACTTTATTCTGCTCAGTCACTGATAGAAAGCCGTCTTTGATCCTAGAGTTAACAGCCCTCCAATTTTCCCCCAGGACTAAGTGACTTCTGGGGGAGACATTCAGTTCTAAAACTGGCAAAATTTTGGGCCAATCAGGATTAATTGGTCACCATATTTTGGTCCCCGAAAAGAATACAGCTCTTAAGTTTAAAATTTGTTGACATTATTTATCATTCGGTTCTCAATCACACCATTCATTTGGCTAGGGAACAGTCCTTTGTCAGAAATGTATCTTGAGAGACGAGTTTAAAAAGTCATCCACACATGATACCTGACTCTGTCATGGACTTCTCACTTCTGAGCCTTTGACCTTGTTCTTTTCATTTGCAGAAAAGTGAACTTTAGTTTCAGGGGTACATATGCTTTTCTGTTACATGGGTATTATATATATCATGGTGGGAGTTGGGTTTCTAGTGTACCCATCACCCAAGTATTAGACATTGTGCCCAATAGGTCATTTTTCTACTCTCACTCCCATCCCTCCCTCCCCATTTTTGGAGTCCCCAGAGTATTTTCTCTTTATCTTTGATAAAGGTGACAAAAATAAACAATAGAGAAAAAACACCCTATTCAATAGATGGTTCTGGGAAAACTGGCCAGCCATATGCAGAAGAATGAATCTGGACCCATGTCTCTTACCATATGCAATAATTAACTCAAGATGGATTAAAGACCTAAAAATAAGACCTGAAACTATAACATTCCTAGACAAAAACCAAGGAGAAACTCTTCTGGACGTTGGTCTAGACCTTGTACTTGAGTCTGACTCAGCTCTTATAGGAAGTTACCAAGTACAGCCATTGTTATGCGCGTCTGCGTGAAGAGGCATTGTGTGGGCAACATGGCTGTTTATTTCACCTGGGTGCAGGCGAGCTGAGTCTGAAAAGAGAGTCAGCCAAGGGAGATAAGGGTGGGGCCATTTTATAGGATTTGGGTAGGTAAAGGAAAATTACAGTCAAAGGGGGGTTGTTCTCTGGCGGGCAGGAGTGGGGGTTACAAGGTGCTTAGTGGGGGAGCTTTTTGAGCCAGGATGAGCCAGGAAAAGGAATTTCACAAGATAATATCACTTAAGGCAAGGACCAGCCATTTTCACTTCTTTTGTGGTGGAATGTCATTGGTTAAGGCGAGGCAGGGCATTTGCACTTCTTTTGTGATTCTTCAGTTACTTCAGGCCATCTGGGCATATATGTGCAAGTCACAGGGGATGCGATGGCTTGGCTTGGGCTCAGAGGCCTGATAGCCATCCTGGTACATTGCTGTGCAAAACCATAAGGCTCTCTGCTTAACAAGGGAACAACATGTAGTTAGGCAAATTCAATGTTGCTTCAGAGCCATAATGACTGAACTGAAGTCTTAGCCCTGCTTTACTTTCAACCAGTGTTTATTTAATTTATCCTTTAGGTAATGAAATGACCACCAAAGTTCTATATTTTATTCATCATATAGCATTATTCAAAGTAGAAATTGAGAGAGTGCTGGGTAAAGGCCCTTGTAGGACACTAGCATACCAGGAAAACACAAAACTTTTTCTCTAATCCCGGTTTATCTCTTTGGCCAGAACTCAGTCTTTTCCAGCGGCGTACTAGCAGAGAGGACCAAGATCACATGACTGATTTTAACCACTGTTTCTCAATCTACACCTTATTACTCCCCAAGAAGCCTTTGTAGATATTTTTTCCAATTACGTCCACTATGAAATGTTCATGTCATTGTTCCTCATATACTTGTTTTTGTAATATATATATATATCTGTGTTTTATAAATGAAAATTGTAGGATTTTTTTCTTCCCAAGAATCTATTACCATCTCCTTGGGTTTGATCTCACCCTGTTATGACCTCATAGTTCAGATCAATCATGATTCATGCTCTGCACCTGGGTACATTGTGAAATGAGTAAGTTAACAAAATAGCGAGGAAGAAGAGGCCCTTGGCTTACATCTAGCAGTGTTCGCCATAGGCCACTATTTAAATTCAGTATTTATTCACTAGTCACTAATAAACATTACTATTTATACCAAGTTTTAAATAGAAGGTGGAGATATAGTGGAAAACTAAGCAATTTAAGGCATTGTATTCTACTGAACAGTTTGATAGGACATATTCTAAAATGTTTCAGAACCAAAATGTGGTCATATTATGTATAATGGTTTGGGTGATATAAGATTTCTCTCCTACTTTCTTTGTATATATTATACATCAAGTAGTAGGACAGAAAGTGAGTTTGAAGGCAGACCTTTGTTAAAATAGAATTACAAAAATCTAACTCTTAGCGAAGTTTGAGCATTAGAGACACTGTACAACATCATCATCATCATCATCATCATCATCATTATGGCAAATCATTAAATCTTGTACAGACCTAAAGAGTCACTATTATCATTTGAGTTTTGAGAGTTCATAATCCTCCTTGCACCTTATTCAGTTAGTTGTTTGATAATTTTAGAGAATCTATAAATCAAAAAGTACTGGTCTCATTACTGAATAAAAGTTGCTGTGAACACCAGAAATAGGAACATGTGACTGATAAGAATAGTTTTTAGTTCAGCATTTGTTTTTGACCTTTAACTCTATAAAACTTCAATAATGTTATTTGTTTGTCTCGTGCAACTTCTTAGAAATGTGTGACATTTTAGAATTAAGAATCAGTAAAAATACCTTTCCTAAATGCTCATCTGTATAATCATTTTTACATAATAAAAAGTAAAATATTGAATTACTATTTGCCTTACAGAAATTTATAATATATGGTCTATTTTGCCTATGCTGTGTTAAAATGAACTCAGTCATCGTAAAGGTCAATTCATCTATCAACAACCATTACCAAACCTACCATTTACAAGGTTTGCACATTGAAAGACAGCATGGCTCAGGATTACTTGCTAATTGTGTTGCAGGGACAGTTTGTGAATCAAATTAAGGAAAAGAGGAGACGTCAGTGTGGGCTATGGATTCTTAAAAGAGGCTGAGATGGAAAGTCAAAATTCAGGCCATGTCTTCCTGGAATAAATCATCTGAAATGAAAAAGAAACACTTTTTAGACACGGGGAAAAAGAAAACCAAAAACAAAAACAAAGACTGCGATTTCTGTGTGTGTTTGGGATGGGAGATTTGTGAGGGCATATCCGCCTGGAGACCGTTCGGAAAGGAATGATTTTCGCATGGCACTTCTGTTCTGCCACTAAAGTGCTACTAAACACAGAGAGGTTAAAAGTCCTGCCCAAACGGGTTTTCCCTCTGTCTTCATGGAGGCAAGAATGGATTGGAGTAAGCCAGTGAGCAGTGACCTGGTACTAAGTGCCCAGCCCAATTCATTTACCACCTGCACCTCACCTGGTTCTGCTTCAAGAAAGCCTGAACATGCCCACAGGCAAGCCTTGTCTGGTAGGGGATCAAACCCTTCTTCCAAACCTACTGCACCTTTTCACGTGTTCTTTTCTCCTTATCAAGTAAAGTAGGCTTGAGGTCCTTTGAACCTTCAAATGCATATGAATATTAAGGACAGTTAGATTCCTGCATTACTCATGCTTCTGCCACTTACCCACTGAACAGTACCAGTGTGTGAAATGCTCAGGGTCTGTCTGGAACTCCTATTTTCCCCTCTCTGCCTAAAGGACTAGAATGTTCAGTTGTATATTTTAAGAGATTTGCTTTATCTTGAATCTGCAGACATTCATCACCATATGCAGCAGCTTGAAAAATAATTATATTCAAAAGACATGGAGCATACCACATCACACTGCCAAGCAGAGATTAGAAGGGAAACTTACAGGTTTTTTGGAATATCTGGATTTTGAGACACTGAAGGCCACATATCAGACATTTCCCTACACTATTTACATTATATATATGTGTATGCGAGTGTATATATATAACTTAATTTAAATTATATTATAATTATAGTTTAATATATAATTAAACTATATATAACTTAATTTAAATTTAATACTAAAAATAAAGTAAAAAATATAAAAATGGCTTACACACATGCTAAATATCTGTTCTGTTCACTTTTATAAATATTTCCTCCTTCAACTTAACTCTGTACCCCTTGCCATACTGCAAAACTCACCTTCCTGGTTGAGAACTGTCCGAAATCTCTGCCCCATGCATGAGGGATTGGGAAGAGGCTGTGATTTTTCTCCCATGCTTCCACTACCCAGTGCTGCTGTAGGTTTGTTGTCCTCCTTCTAAGTAATGTCCTGGTAAAATATTCTGAGCAATATTGAAATTAAGTTAAAAACACTGAAAACTTGCATTTTTTTTTTTGCAGTATGAGATAGCCATATGATAATATCTTACTGCTGACTAGATATCAAAATGAAAAAAAAAATCATTAAAATCTGACTGTTAAAAAAGATTGAGTATTCATCACGACCAATAACCTTCATTTTATCTATGAGAAATCTGAGGTACGGAGCACTGTATGATTAGGTCTACAAGGACCCGATAATCAGTCGTGATTAGAGCACAATACACACTTAGTTGTTTTTCTCTAATATCTATGGTTTCTATATAAGCTAGACATATTTAATCAATGAGAAAGACATTATATTTATTTTAAAAGAAAGCGCTAGAAAGAAAGAGAGTGGGACAAAGTGAGAAAGCGAAACAATTATTTGTTGAAGGATGTGATTTGTTTTGTTTTGTTTTGTTTTATATTACTGGCAGTAGAACTCAGAAGAGAAACACAGGGAAGAAAGGCATGTATCTCAGATTTCCTCTGAAAAATCAGCCATAGCATGAAAATAGAAACAGTTAAACAGTTATTGAGCATTGGATGAATGATGAGTAATGTATATGTTAGTATTCATTTCATTTTGTTAACATGTTGTTACTATTTAACACATTTAAAATGCATTGTATAGCTGTAAACATATTGGAAGGAATTACACTAAGTTATTTTTTCAACATCACATAATTATCCAATAGCAGGTCTCTTTGACTCTGAAGTTCTTGTTCTTCCAACTACACTCTGCTATCTCTAAAAGGAATTTCAAATCTTGGATGAATTCCTCATTGCATCCTTCAATTTCACTTTGTAAAGGTTACTATTGTTGTTGTTATTGTTGCTACTGTTTTACAAATACTGTTGTACCTAAAAGTTCTGTGCATTTGTCATTATGTAACTTTTAAGATATTGCATGTGACATTGGAATTTTATTGGTGTCTGGAAGAAAGGGATTAGGAGCAGGTTCTGTGGCCTTGCCTGTTGCCTCATACCTCAGAATTTGTTCCTTGATCTGATCTTTTGGCAAAGGTAGCTCACAAAGCTATGAAGATTTTTCTTATCCTAGGGCTAAGATGAAGGGAATACAACCAAGACCTCGCACCTCACTGCTGAGTCTGTTTACTTAGGAATGAATAACTAAGATGCAGCTGCACGTGGAAATGGGAACCCATCACTCACCTTAAGGGCAGTGTGACTAGCAGGCATGAAAGTTGAAGGCTCTCAGAGCCCATGGCTCCTCCAAGCCCACACTCACCTCTGTGTCATCACTGGCAACCACACTGTCCCAAACACAGGGTGACGGGGATATCAGAAACAGCACTCGGAGTCACAGATGTCTGTCATGCAGTTGCTGAGTGTACTGCTCTAGTTAGTGCCTCAGATTCTTTTATAAAGCTTGATGAACTTAAGGCTGCATAGACCTATGGTGTCTCAGGGGTTTGGTTGTTAACTGGAAACCAAAACAACTGAAATGGTTGAACAGAATGTCTGTTGCAGTGATGTATTTGGTGGTCACATTGAAACAGTGCATATACAGCTTGCAAAACACATCATGCCACTCAAGGAAAGCACATTTTGGCCAGTTTAGAGGTGTGCTAGCCCTTCTCCTGGAGGTGTTCATTAAGATAGGACCAGGCCCTGTCACTGTTCTGTCCTCAGCATTTCTTCCCAACTTTTCCTCCACTTTGATTATTGCCAAACTTTCAGATTATTAAAAATATATTTGGGTGCCTCTCACTTCCTTGACTGTTTTATTTTCAATAACGTTTTTTGTCCTTTTCCTTCACTACCTAGTCACATCCCAAATCTTGCCATTACTCTAGAAACTACAAGTCTTCATTTCAAACAAGTTACAACCCATTCCAGTGTACCTGTTGAGAGGCACAGATGAATACGTCTCTGACTTCATGAAGACTCGTTTGGTGTCCTACTTCTCTTTCTACCTATCTTTAAATAAATGTAATAATAAACAACATACTATTTTTCATCTGACTTCTTTTGCTCAATATTATGTTTATGAGGTTCATTCATATTGTCACAAATAATTACTATTTATTCATGCTCATATTTCTATAATATCCCATTTTAAAATTATTTAATAATCCTCTTATTGGGAATTTGACTTATTTCCAGATTTCAGTTATTACAAAAAGTGCTGCTATGTCCATTTTTCCACATGCATTTTAGTAAACCCCATATATATGTATATACAATTCTGTTTGGTTTATTCATAGGAGGGGAATGGTAGGGTCACAGGACTTGCATATGTTCAGCTTTTGTAGGTAAAGCTTTTGTGTTTTGAAGGCCCATTTGCATAGCTTGAAGATGTTTCTAGCACCTCCACACTTTTGCTTGATCAATGACTAAGTCATCATGGAGGTTGCAATCATATCTAATAAGTAAAATGTCCATAATACAAACAAGGAATGCCATTTGGAGGTGGTGTTGTATGAATATTCACTTACAAAATAGATAGGCTTTTTATGTAACATCCATGGAATTTCTCCTTATGTACATTTCTTTTAGTAAACATCTTCTCATTTGGTTGAAGTGTAAAAGTACATTTACTAGAAGAGTAAAATACTTCAATAATTAAAGAAGATAGTGAAAGCTGTTAATTTACCTTCAAAATGATCATTAAAATCTTCAAACACTTGAATAGGAAAACAGATTAGAGTCAATACAAATATTGAGAGTGTGTGAAATTACACAAAGGATGAGGTTGCCAAATTGGATTCACAAGATTTGAAGATCTCACCCAATACCAAGCTGGGCTAATAATTTCCAGGACAGAAGCAAACACAGGCACAGAAGAAGCAAGAGAAATCTAGCTGGCATAGCAACCCAGGTCCTTTCCTGTTGCCCTAGGATTAATTCTCAGTGACTCAAATAAAGAGATTATTTGAAAAAGTAGTGTTGGCAGCCACATTACTAATATAAAATGAATCTGTCTTAGTTATAAAATTTCACCATTGTATACTTAGGTATTCACAGAACTTACATGACATTTTTATTAGGGAATCTTTCTCCATAAAACCATAGATTCCAGGTTAGTTTATTATAATCAATCCTAGACACTCAAGGACATACCTTTGAAAACATTCCATAAGTAAGAATTCTCTTACTAACAAATACTATTTGTATACTTAACAAAGGAGTGTTAACATGTTTACATGAAGATATATCCTGACACCGTTCTTCTATCTTTCCTGGCTATGTTACATCTGGCAAAGCAAGAAAATGAATAGTAGTTCAGCTGCTAAGCCTTTTCTTCTCATGATATTAGCTAGTGAAGTTATGGAAGAATACTAAATATTTAAGCAAAAAAGTGTATAAAACATAAGCAACACAAGGCAGAAAGGTAGCAATTAAATTAATCATAATTGTAATGTTGTTAAAATGGTTTTGTATTTTAGCATAAAAGACATTACATGAGATAATATTTTGAAACTGTGTCTAAATTTTAGTTATTCAATTCTACTTAAGCAATATATTTTTAAATAAAAAGTCCTATTCTTAACAAAATGAGAATAATTTTCACTTTACTATTTTAAGAATTTACAAAGGAAAGAACTTCAAATCTATTAATAAAGGCCACTATAAATTATTTATTATTCAAACACAGTAATGAATTCATTGTATGAATGAGAGAAGGAAATGTTAGAGAATATTAATAATGAAATTTTTTTCTTGCAAGCTTCAAAAACACTAGACTTTTGACATTACTTTTAACTATTAATCTTTATAGTTTTGAGTCAATAGAAACTTATCAAAATGCATTATACACTTTCACTTTTTTAGTTATTAAAAACAAAGGATTTTTGAAAATGGACTAAACTATGGATCTAAGCAAAAAGTTTTCTCCTGAATAAGTAATAGAAAAACATGGTCAGAAATTGTGCTATGATGTTCACTCCCACCCACACAGACACACAGACACACACACACTAAAATGTTTAGTGATTTTTAAAAATAGATCGTCAAAAAACATTGAGAACAAAATGGCTTAATGTTGAAACTAATAATGTGTCTTCTTTTAGCATACTACAATTGATCAAGTATTTATAGAATTAAATAATAAAGGGTCAACCAATTTTTATTATTTTTACTAATTGAATATTAACTGCATCATTCATGGTGTTGTTAGGTACTGTTGTATCCCTGGGGATTAAGATGAATAAAACAAAACAAAAGCAAAAACAGACAGACATCCCTGCCTATGAAGCTTTTATTCTAGAAGACAGACTCAGATAGTATGCATAATTAAATGAATGAACTGTATGTTAAAAAAACAAAAAACAAAAAACCAAAACGCTAATAAAAGCAGGTTTCTCTTTGGGAAATCAAGGGAGGAAAAAGACTTTTTAATTTGAAACAGGGTGGTCAGAGTAGGAACCTAATAACTGTTGCATTTAAGTTACCTATATGAATATGTAGGAGGTGTTTTACTGGCAGAAGGTATAGTATTTGGTAAGCCTCTGAGGTAAGACTTTGCCTGCCTTGTTAAATCAACAGTGAATAAAACTAGAGCTAGATACATTGAGTTATAGGGAGAGAAGAGAGAAGAGTCAGAAAGCTAGCAAGGAAAGACCTCTAAAAATTATACTTTCTCATACAGAATGTAGCCCATTTACTGAAAATTTCAGAAAATGAAAACAACTTGAAATGGCTAAGTATCTCTGAAAACTCAACGTATCCATAAAATAGTAAGAACCTTAGAAAAATTGTCAAAGTCATCTTTATCAGAACTCCAGAAATTAACCAAAGGCTTGCAATGTTCAGAAGAGCATTTATTCAAGTAAAAGTTTCAAATGTGGATAAGAACATGGAGCTTTGTAGCATTTCAACTTGCCCTATTCCCTAGTTCCACAGTAGCCTTAAAAAACAGCCTAGGGAACATAGTATCCATGAATATGATCAGGTTTTCAGCCACTGAGCAAGGCAGGAAAGGCTTAGAGTTCTCAAAAGCCCCCTCCCCAGAAAATTGTAATGTATCTGACCTTTCTGGCAGTTCCCTAGAAATTTCTCATTGGAGGTCTTGACTTTATTTGACATGATTCGGAATTCACTCACTCAAGCAGCTTTTCACCTGGGTGTTTACAGAAAAAAAAAAAAAAAAAAAAAACAGCAGCAATTGTTTTACATTGCAGGTATCTGAAGCAGCAATAACAGTTAAGGCTAGCCAAGAGCTGGCCAAAACATTTAAATAGAAAATCAGATGTCCAGAGAAGTCTTTGAAAAGCTCAGATATTTTCCTGAGAATCTAGAAGATCACACTCATGTGCAGGGCTGTATGTATGTCCAATAAACACCTAAGAAAGCCTAATCTCTCACCACTGGCTGACCTTGAGGATCTGTGCAGGAAAGTAGTAACGGCTAAGGCATGGTTATAAACTGCTGGCTGCAGTATTAAAAGGGTGCCTATTCTAACTTCAGTTTCTGTACCGTGATTCAATTCTGACACCAACTACCCAGAATTAACATCAAACTCTGCAGTTTTAAGAGTACAGTCCCCAACAACGCTGACCCCACTTCAGACACCAATAGCAAATGGGGTTCACAGAACACCTACACTTCTGGCCAACTGACTACAAGTCCAGAGAGTCCCCTTGACTCTCTCTACACTTTGACAATTTACTGCAACAATACACAGAAATCAAGAAAGTATATATGTATGAACATAGTTTTATTATAAAGGATGCAAATCAGGAATTGCCAAATGAAAAGACATATGGGGTGTAATCTGGAAGAATTCCAAATAGAGAGCTTCCATGACCTCTCCTCATAAAATCAGGGTGCATCCCCTTTGCAGCGCCCATCAGAAAGCCCCACCACGCTCTTATGTCCAGACATTTTATTGGGCATGTCTATGGTCAATCAGTTTAGACTCAACATCCAGCCCTCTGTTCACTCACTGAAAATCAGATTTGCTCAAATTCCCAGCCTTCTAATCATATGTGTGGTCTTTCCATTTACCAGCCCCCATCCTGAATTGTCTTGTTAGCATAGTCAGTATATTCAGGTGTGATCCAAGGGACTTATGAATAACAAAGACATTCCTTTCATTTATGAGCCGGGAACAATATTCTTTCATTTATGAGCCTGGAACAGATATCGGAATTCTTTTTCATTATACTACACAGTTCATTACACACATTGTGTCCCTCTGTAGAGGTAAGAGATTAATTGGTTCAAGCCATTTAAGAAATATCTGTCCAATCATTAGCTGACCACCAAGCTAATCATGAGGACAGTTCATTGGGCACAAAATAAATAATAAATACTTTAGAGCAGTCATTATTGTTAATGTTGTTTGTTTGTTTAGGTACTTTTAAACAAAGAGCATTAACATTAATTACCAAAACAATAGTAAGTCCTAGGTTGGGGGAAATGTGAGTTCCAGATATACTTTATAATATTTAAAATATTAGGTTTTCAACATTTCAACAATAACAAATTAAAATGAAATAAGAAAGTTTCACCCCCCACACACACACCAAACCATTAATAGCAATTCTGGTGAGTGTGTGTGTGGGGGGGGACATATATTGGACAAAACTTTAAATCAGGAATTTAAAATATGTTCAGATAGCTAAAATAAATCATGTTAAAGAATTAAGGAAAATTAAGAGAATAATGTATTACCAAAAAAGGAATGAATTTAGAAATGTAGAAGCAATGTTGAAGAGCCGAATATAAACATTAGAGTTGAAAACAAACAAAATAATAGAAATAAAATATTCACTAGAAGGACTCAAGGGCAGATTTGAGCTAGCAGATTTGGTTAGGTTAGGATTAGGTCAAAGGAATCACTCAGTCTGAGGAAAGTAAAGAAAAAGGAATGAGGAAAAAATAACAGAGCATTAGGGACCTGAGGGACAGCATGAAGGCTACCAACATTGCACAGTTGGTACTTCCAGGAGAAAATAGAGAGAAAAGAGCTGAAACACAATTTGATAAAATAATGGCTAAAACTCTCAAGTTTGACTTAAAAAAATTAAAAAAAACGTTTGTCAGCACTTAAAAGAAGCTGAGTGAACTCCATTAGATTAACTTGAAGAGATGCATACCTGGCCACATCATAATCAAAATTTCAAAAGCCAAAACAAGTAGAAATACTTAAAAATGGGAAGATAGAAGTAATTTATCACATAAAGGGATTCTCAAAGAGAATGAGTCAATTTTTCATCAGAAACTATGGAGGCAAAAATGTAGTAGGATGATATATTCAATGTGCTTGAAGAAAAACAGTGTCAGTCAATAATTCTATATCCAGCAAAACTATACTTAGAAAACAGAGAAGAAAGTAAGAATTTATAGACTAATAAAAATTGAATTTGTCACCAGCACATCTTTCATACAAAAAATACTAAAGTCCTTCAGACTGAAATAAAAGGCTATTAGACAAAGTCTTGAATTCACATGAAGAAATAAGGAACACAAGGAAAAGTAAATAATTGTGTAAATATGGAATACGGGATAAATTTTTTTGTTTGTCACTTCTGTTTCTTTTATCTTCTACCCACTTCAAAAAATGACTACATGAAGCAATAATTATACAACTTTGTGAAAGGCTTATAATGTATAAATCTGTGATGGTGTTATAATAAAAACCAGAGGAGGAAAGTAGAAAAGGAACCATATAAGAGTAAAGTTTTGTAGACTATTGAAATTAACTAGGTATAAATTCGAAGTTTATCATTATATGTATAGATGTTAATTTTACTCCTTACTGCCTTACCACTACAAATGTAACTTTAGATTAAAAAGATACAAATAGCTTAAAAGTAAAAGGACAACAAGAACATATCATGTGAATAGTCACTAAGAGAGAGCTTGAATATCTACATTATCAGACAGTTTTCAGACACAAAAAGGATATTTTATATGAATAAAAGGACAAATTCATCAAGAAGTCATAATAATTATGGATACATATTTAGCTAATAAAAACAAAAAACAAAATATATGAAGGAAAACTGACAAAATTGAAGAAAGAAGTAGACAACAATAATAGTTATAGACTTCAATACTTCACTTTCAGTAATGGATAGAACAAGACTGATGAGCAAAAGAGAAATAGAAGACTTGAAATACACTGTCTACCAACCAGACCTAATACACGTCTATAGAATGTTGCACTGAACAACAGCAGAATGAAAATTATTCTCAAGTACACATGAAACATTCTCTAGGACAGACCATGATTTAGGTTATAAAATAAATAATAATAAATTTAAAATAAATTAAAATATATAAAGACTGTTGTTGAAATACAATGAAATGAAAATACAAATTTAAAAGAAAAGTATGATATGCTAAAATATGGAGTACAGTAAAAAATCAACGGTTAAAAGGTAATCAATAGCTTTAAAAATAGAAACAATTAAAATCAATACCCTCATTGATCATGAAGACACTGGGGAAAAAAAGAATAGGTTAACCATAAATCAAGCATAAAAGAGTTAATAATAAAGATTAAGGAAAAATAAAATAGAGAATAGAAAAATAGAAAAATAATGGAGCTAACGTTATTCTCGAAAAGGTTAATCAAATTGGCAAATCTTTAGCTAGACTGACCTTGAAAAAATGGAGAAGTTTAACAAAAGCAAAAAAAAAAAAAAGAAAGAAAAAAATGAGGTTAAAAATGATCAGAAGATGAAAAGGAAAAAGAAAAAAGTCATTGAGATTAGGAAGGAAGAAGTAAACACAGCTGTATTTCAGATGGCATGATTTTGTATATAAAAAAAATCCTACAGAATTCACTAAAAATGTTTAAATTGAAGTAGCTCAGCAAGGTTTCAGAATTAAAGATTAATATAGAAAACCCAGTTGCTTTCCTTTACACTAGCATTAAAAAGATGAATATTAAATTAAGGCAGTAATTTAAAATACCCTGAAAATATTTAGCAATATAAGTGACAAAAGAATTGCCCTACTTTTGCATTGAAACATACAAAATATCATTTAAAAATATTTAAAAATACTTGCATAAATTGAAAGCCATTCCAGGGTTATGAATTGGACGATGGTATTGTTTGAATGGCAATGCTCCCCAAACCCATCTATAGTAACCAAAAGTTCAGAAATAAAAATATTGGTGTACTCAACAATCTTAAATTTGCTTTTGAAAATATTCAGCAAGCACCTCCAAGAAGTGAGCACAGTTCAATTTGTGTGATTGATCTGACAAAATTCCATCAATTTCATCAACCAAACCTTCAAATCTGAAAGCTGTTGAAGAGGAGATAAATTTTTACTTTATAGAATTACAGAAAGAGTGGATGAGAAGCTTAATAACGTGGTGGCAACATCACCAGCAGCAGTAATACATACATGCTGAAGTAGCCAGAAAGTATCTTTCTCTTCCAAGAACTTCAGTTGAAAGTAAAAGTCAATTTATTATCATAGCAGCAATCGAATAGTTGGCAGTATGAATAAATTATTGTTCCTATTTCAAAAAGAAACTAAGAAACACAACTAACAATTTGGTAATACTAGTATAATAATAAGCATTAATTTTGGATAAAATTTCTGTTTTATTCTCATAAGCAGAATTTCATTTTTGATTATGCTCTTTGTTGTCAGTCCCGACTTCAAATAAATACCGATTGTCAATATCTTGTCACATAACATTTGGACAAAATATGTATATTTGGTGCCTCTCTACCCTGGATTGTAAGCTTTTTATGCTTATCCTTCATCTGCTTCCTCCAGAGATATATTGTCTAAGCTGTGAACTCATTCATTTATGTAGAGTGTGAAATATATCTTCCTGAAAAGGATGATATTAAAATGTGCTAACTTCTCCCTTGATTTATGTTTCCTTCATTGTGAATAGAAATTTGAAGAAGATGATCTCTTAGAATCCCTATTTTTTTGAGAAAGAATTTCCAAGATCAGGGAATATTGATATAAATTACACTTAGTGATTTTTGTATTATTGAGTAAATTTACTCATATATGTATCCATAGGTTGGTAAAGTAAATTACAGAAAATAATAAAAAGACAATCTGTGGTTAGCAGACAGGATCACAATGAATCTATTTTTAACAAGATGTCCCACATATATTCACCTTTTGCATAGCTCAAAACCCAATATCATACCCTATTCTGGTTTAGAATTAACCTATTCAAGTGGCGTGATGGTGAATATTTACCTTCACTGCTTTTTTCATAAACTGCAAACTTTCACAATTAATTATAGCTATTTAAACATAAACACACCTACGTTGAATCTTAAATTTTATGTTACTTTCAATTGGTCCATTTTACTTATGACAGTTGCTTTAGGTAAAATTAATAGCAGTAGCTCACTTCTGAACTCTAATACAATGTTTCTCACCCTCTGACTGAATAATTTTATTAATTAATACATTGCTCGCTGCTTCTAAGATGGAAACTTACAATATATTATCAAAGCCCTTCAGAGACATATATCTGAGACATGGGTTTCACATCACACTCATTTCAAGCAATGACTACAAAATCTATGTTACTTTCCCTATTTCTCATGTGATGAATGATACAAGGATCAAAATTTATTTATGAAAGTTTGGTGAGTTTCTGGGATGATTAACTCATCTTTGATATGGTTTGGATGTGTGTCCCCGCCTGAATCTCATGTTAAATTGTAATCCCCGGTGTTGGGGGAGGGACCTGGTGGGAGGTGACTGGATCATGGGGGCAGATTTCTCCCTTGCTGTTCTCCTGATAGTGAGTGAGTTCTCAGGCGATCTAGTTGTTTAAAAGCGCGTGGCTCTTCCCCTTTTCCCTCTCCCTCCTGCTCCAGCCATGTAAGATGTGCCTGCTTCCCTTTGCCATCTTCTATGATTGTAAGTCTCCTGAGGCCTCCCCAGTCATGCTTCCTGTATAGCCTGTGGAAGGAACTATGAGCCAATTAAACCTCTTTTCTTTATAAATTACCCAGTCTCCGTTATTTCTTTATAGCAGTCCGAGAATGAATACAGTCTTCACCCTCAGGATTTAAAAGCAATAGAGGGAAGCAGTGCATCCAGGATGGACTACTATTCTGAAAAATTTAATTCTCACCAAAAAGAAAACCCTCAGTGAGAAATTGCAGTTTCTACTTTCACCGTTTAAGTTTACTCATGATACTCTAGATCTCCTTGATAATCTGTTATCAAAAAAAAAAAAAAACAAAATGGAAATTGTTCCATATTTAAAAATGTGAGATTTGATCCTATTTATGTCAGTTTCCTTCTACTGTCCTTTCCATCTGAGTAAAATCTAATATTTATTTTAACATAGTTTTTTTAAGCACAACACCACCAAAATTTGACATTGCATCTAAATTTCAGAAATGCGTAAATGTGAAAAAAATCTCTTGTAGTTGGTATATTATAAAACATATTAAGTGAAAAAATTAATAATAGCATATTGCATTATGACCATAAAATGAGCATTTATGTTAATTATTAAATTAACATAACTTTAACAATATGTATGAGTAAACAATATTTATTATTATATTTTAAATTTTGTTGATTTCATAAATTGGTGAAATAATAAAACCTGGAAAAGTGCCTCACCATATTTTTGTTGTAATTAAGAGGTAGGATCCTGGTGATTTTCTAGTAATCACTGTAATAGTGAGACTAACGTTTCTAGTCACTATTTCCTAAAGTTTATATTTTTTCTTTTTTTCCCTAATACCACATATCTTTAGAAATTATACCATGAAAAATTTGTAAGCACCATGTTCCTGAAACAATGTTTCTGGATAGATTTTCCCTTCCTTCCCGTTTCCAGTAACTATTCCCTCCTCCTCCATATGGCATTCACAGAATCAGCCATTCCTATAATTGCCATGGCAGCCTTGGCCATCGCCACAACTGATCAGTTCACTGTAGGAGCCTCTGGTTCCTATTGTTCCAGTTCCAGTTCCTTACCTTAATCTGCCAGATGTCTGCCATAGCAGCTGAACCATTTTACAATTTCACCAGCAAATATGAAGCATGAAGTTTCCAATTTCTTCACATACTCACCAACGTGTAATATTCCAGTTTTTAAAAATATAGCCATTCTAGTAGGTGTGAAGTGATGTCTCTGTGTGGTTTTGATTTTTATTTTCATCATGAGTAGTAATGTTGAGAATCCTTCTGTGTGCTTGTTGGCTGTTTATAGATCTTCTTTGGATACATGTATTAGGATTTTTAAAAGAAGCGCAGACACCTGGTACTAGTGATGCATTAATCTAGGCTGGGCTAGGCTATATGATAAACACAATCTCAAAAGTACAAACTTTGACACCTAAAATGTTTTAAGAAGGTAAAACTCTCACTTGCATTTCTTGGTACATGAATTTTGTATATGTTAATCTGGCTTCATTGTGGGAAAAGGTAAAGAAATTGTTCCAATAATAGTATAATACTGTATAATAGTTCTTTTTGGCTGCTTTTTGCAAGGTACAACACACACACACACACACAAAAATGTGAGCTCTGCAAATAACAGTCAATATGCAAGCAGAAATAATAAAAGATTCTAGAAAAAGTGTGACAATCTAACTTTTTCAAATATGAGGAAGACCAATAACTATAGTTCTCCAAATAAACAGATCTTTCAGAAAAAGCATCTGTAAAACACAGGCTCAAGTGATTTAGGTTAAACATGAGACTGAGGGTATGCGTACTGTAATGACTGTTACTGCAAATTTGGGCATTGCTTTCTACTTATTATTCCTGGTTATGCAAACCTGAAGATTGCCCATTAACTTAGAAGAAACAGTTGTGGGTAAGGAGTATAGGTAAGAGAAAGTAACAAAAAACATCTTTGAGAATTAGAAGTTGAAAGAAACTACAGTTACGAATTAACCACAGGCAGAGACATAAAAAAGCCCACTGGGTGTTTTCTGTTTGTTTGTTTGTTTGTTTGTTTGTTTTTGTTGTTGTTTCACAATGTCCAAAGAAAGAAACTGTGAGCCTTATATAAAAAAATCCTAGACTTTCTGAGCCTAAGAATAACCCTTGGGTCTATAATTTATGATCAGAAAGTGACTTGTGAAAGTTTTGAAGCCCTCAAAGAGGGTATATGCATTTATGCTTTTTTCAGATATGGACAAGGAGGCTAGCAAAAAAATGACTGCCCAAAAGTGGAACAGATTTTGCTACAGAGAATAAAAGATAAGGATGATATTCAAAAAGGGAGAAACACTGTGTAATGAACCATCATCTTTTGCCCAATGGGTAGGTGGCCATCAAAGAATTTTCCCAGGGGAATTTCCTGCTTCCCCTATATTGTTTATTGTGTGTTGGGGGTAAGGTAAGAGAATTCAGAAAACATACCTTTTTGTTATCTAGTTTTCTGGATTAAGGGTAGCCATATTTGGCTTGAGGGAGTTGCCTTCATATCACCCCAAGTTACTAAACTTTGAGCAGAATACAAAGATCAGGTTGAATTTTGTGATATCCTCCACTGGGGAGTTCTTTGGTGGTTTAAATAAATGTCCACAAATTCACTGATACTCTTCCCTTCAAAAGGTGGAGCTTGATTGTCTTCCTCTTGAGTGTTGGTGAGATGCAGTCATTTGCCCCTACGGAATAGAATTTGATGAAAGTAACCTGTGTCATTTCCTAGATAAGGTCATAAAAGAAGTTGTCTTCCTACTTGCTCTCCTAGATTACTTCCTCTAGAGAGGACGACAACTGCCACGTCATGAGAACACACACAGCCCTATAAGACCACATGGTGAGGAATGGAGGCATCCTGCCAACAACCACACGTGTGTGTGTGTGTGTGTGTGTGTGTGAGGCAGAGATGAAGACTGATGGAGCCTTGGATGTCCTCTAGAGGTGACCAAGGATGAAGGCAGATGTATCAATGGACTTGGCAGTCACCATTCATTTTTGAATTTGTTACTAGATACATGATTTTAACTAAGAACTGATAAATAGGACTTTTTTGTTTGCTTATTTTCAAAATTAGCTTTGCTTTTTATTGGCTTTTTTTTTTTCTCCGTAGAGACCTTAGTTTATTTTTAATTCAATAGACATGGACACCTTGCTTCACTTTTGACAGAAAACGGTAAAAACAATGAGAGAAGAAAAATATAAAGTAAACTAGCCAAGAAGATCAATTCATTGGAGGTGAAGAGTGATGGTTAGAGGGATTTGGATAGGCATGCACTATGACCAAATCAGTGACTTCACCAGGGGTCAAGACCAGAAAGCTGAGCTGAGCTGCAGAGGCCAGGCAGGTCCCCAAGCAGGGATCTGCAGGGCAGCAGCCACCACAGATGGACCCTTCAGGGTTTTGGTAAATAGATGACATCACCAACGTTGAGTGTAAAACATCAAATGTTTTCTACACAGCATTCCATTTCTATTTCTTCTAAGAAAGTGAACATATTAAAAATAATATTTGTGAAGTGCTTTCCTAGTTACAAATTTCATTCAGAGATACCTCTATAATCTGAATATGAACTAATGCAATCTATTTTGTGGATTTGTATGAAATGCACTAATATGCAAAAAGGCACTGACAAAATTAAAAGCATAGTGAAGCCACGAATAAAGCCCAGCTTCCCTTTTTGGCTACAATATATAAACATAAATACAAACCAAAGTCAACAGTGGAAATATGCTGCATGGTATTTTTTTTAAAATTGAAAACCATGTCTCTCCAAGGATAATATATTCTGTGGAATGAGAGGTGAAAAATACATAATAAAAGCATTAAATCCCTGTGATGAAAGAACACATTGTTTCTCCTGCACCTCTTTGAATAATTTTGCCTCCCTGCTTTAATGGTTTCCATTACTAACCCAAGAACAAAAAAGCAAGGCTCAAAGCGATCACAGGAGAGCACAACTGGCCTGCGGTGCTGTTAACAGATTTGAGTAACTCATGTCACTATTTTCCAAAATCCCAAACTGAGAATACTTGATGCAGTCTGTCAAGAAAGAACAGAAAACTGGTTATGAAGCAAGTTTGTGTTGTGTTACAAATACTCACAATTACAGTTGAGCACGCTGCACATCATGTCTTCAGTTCAGGGCTTGCTGTGAATCTGGATGAGAAATCCATTAGAAAACAAAAGAAGCATTCCAGCTCTCTCTGTATCATTGTTTTCTATAACAATCCAAATCAATCAATCACACTGTTTCTGGAGAACAGGGCTTGCAATTAGCCTTTGCTAAAGGAGTATTTTATATTATGAGAAACCATCAACAAATCCAGAGAAAGGGCAAAGGCCTTTTCCATTTCTTCTCTGACTTCACTGTAAATCTCCACGTGTTTATGCACAGCTCCTCAGGGACCCCTCTCCTGAAGCACTTCATTGTTCTTTTCAGAAAGGATAAATGTTCTGTATGTGGGTTTGTGTAATGAGCTCGGAATGGATTGTTGCCATTAGTCATAGGCCCTATGTGAAACTCTTCATCTTGCTGAAGAATTTCGAGTTAAATTCCAAGAAATGGTCTTCATTTGACTTCAGTATTTATGGAGAAGGAGAAGCAATTGACCTGTGTGTCCTTGAGAAAGGTAATGGAACTGAGGACATTTGACTCCACCAGAGTGATGCGTTAATCATGGGAGTGATTCAAATGCAGAAGGAGAATACTTTCTGTTTCAGCAGAGAAAGTGCTCAAAACGGGGAGAAGGAGTTATGAAGAAATTATATCTAAAACTCTCCTTTCTTCTCAAGTTTACTGACCTACACCAAATCCCTCTCAATCCATAATATAGCCATCCCATTTGCTTTTTGCATTCTGGGTGGATTTTGGTATGTAATGAGCGCACTGGCATTTTGCAGTTGCAGGAAACTGCAGATGCCTACACAACAGTGAAACTACATAAAAACCATCTTCATTATCACCATAGCTATTTATCAAACACAATTTAAATTATTATTCATTTATTGAGCACCTTTTATGTATCATCTCATTTAATATTCACAATAACCTGACGGCTGCATACTGCTTTTGACTCAAGCTAACCTAAGTCCCACAGTGGGCAGGTGGTCCTGGGATATGATCTCAGACTCACCAGTCTCCCTGGAATGGCCCATTTTCTGCTTCTTGACATCCTGGCAGGGCTGGACCTTTTGTTTGCCAGGGGTTTGTCCTATATTCTTAAAGGGTCTAAACATTTTCCTCTTTATGCATTTGCTTGTTGTTCACTGCTCATTAGATGCTAAACACAAGTTCTCTGATTATCTTCACATATTTACTTTTCTCTCTAGTGGTCACAGAAAGCAGACATTCAAAATGCCACGTGACCTAAGAAAGAGCAAAGTTTTCTCACTAAACTGGTTATCCTCAAGTCGTCAGATACCTGTACCGCATTGATTATTAACACACCTTGGTTCACAAGGAGTGTTACCTCATCACTCCTGAAGATCTTGACGTGAGAAGCAATGTGTGACTACAATTCCTAGAGCTGGCCCTCCAGAGTTTGATGGATGGATCTATGACTGACTAAGAAAGGGAGCACAGACATATTACTTAACCTCTCTGTGTTTCTGTGTCCACTTCTGTGAAAGGACAATGAGATAGCTACTGAATGAGGTTGTTATACAGTGCAAAATGCATAGCTTGAACTGGTGCTTACTACCTGGGAAATGTTGAACAAAGTAGCTCCTTTGTTTATTTCCTCTCTGTATTTCCCATACAGAATAGGTCACATGGGATTCAAGGAGACATTTGTGATAACTGCATCTGCAACAATGCTAATCATGAGTAGTTCTTTGCCACCTTAATTGAGAATAACCAGAGGTATTCTGCAGTCCTCAACTACTGCACTACCACTAATTGAAGGATACTAGGCAACCAGCTAATTAAATGACTAGCACACAAGCCACCCAAGGCACGTGTATTCTCACAAGTTCTTGAGTAGTTATTTTTATTGGCATTATAATTTGTTGTAAATCAGAATGTGCAGGGATTATTTAAAAGTAGTTCAAAATAAGATTCGTGAATTTGAAAATATCAAGGTTCCCCTGTAAGAAAAAGACACTTTGGATTTCAGAATATTTTAATACTTAGAAAGCATTTTAATACGCATTATGTGACTTGAGCTGCTGTAAGCTGCCCTAAACCAATTAGGGCAAAAAAAGCATATATATATATATATATATATATATATATGGCTACTATATATGTGCTTTCATATATGTATATTTCAAATATATATATTTATGTATATATATTTATGTATGTATCTTATATTATGTATAAATATATATTTAAAATATATATTATTTAATATATATTATATAGTTATATATACATATAATATATAAATTATAGATATATTATATATTATATATTAAATATATATTTAAAATATATATTATATATTATACATAATATATGATATATACATAAATATATATTATATATAAAATATATGCTTATATATTTAATTAAAGTAAAATTCACATAACATGAAAATAACCATTTTGAAGTGAAAATTCATTTGCATTTAGTACACTTACAATATTTTGCAACCACCAACTCTATCTAATTACAAAATATTTTTTCACCCTATAAGGAAGCTCTGTGTCTTATAAGCAGTTATTCCGTTTCTCCCCCACCTTCCTCCAGCCCCTGGATTTACCTACTCTGCATATTCTATATTGGTAGAATCATAAAATACATCATTTTTTGCATCTTTTTCAACTTAGCATGATGCTTTCAAGGTTCATGCAGGTGTTCCATGATCAGTACTTTATTCTTTTTTATGGCTGAATAATTTCCCATTGTATGTACATGGCATAATTTGGTTATTAATTCATCCATCAATAGGCATCTCAATTGTTTCCACCTTTTGGCTGTTGTTAATATTGCTGCTTTGAATATGTGTGTGCATGTATTTGAGTATCTATTTTCAATTATGTTCATATATACCTAACAGTGTATCATAAATATTTTTTGGCCAATAATGATGATTATCAAAGTCACTTGAGATATAAGAGTTAATTAAAGAGGCTACAGCAAAAGAAATTTATTAAACAAATGTTCTGTTAATAGGAACTAATCCATGCGCCTGTTTCATAGCTCAATGACTTACCAGCCTCCTGTCCTTTCAAGTATTTACACAATGACACTCATTCTCCATGAATCACACAATCAGATATTCTTCTTAGCCAATGGCTGGATGCAGAGCTGACCAGGGACCAAGCTGTGGACATTTATCCATAAGGGATGCATGAGAGAGGTTATAGTGGACTATTAGCCTGTTTGAGAAGAGTGGGCATGTTTCTAAACGGTAATCACCAATCCATGGCTTGAGTAGGCTTAATTTTACCAGTGAAAATCTGTCAGGCTGGATGCGCTGGCTCACGCCTGTAATCCCAACACTTTGGGAGGTCAATGCGGGCAGATCACGAGGTCAGGAGTTCAAGATCAGCCTGGTCAGCATGGTGAAACCCCACCTCTACTAAAAAAAATACAAAAAATTACATGGGCATGATTGTACATAGCTGTAATCCCACTTAGTTGGGAGGCTGAGGCAGGAGAATTGCTTGAACCCGGGAGGTGGAGGTCGCAGTGAGCCGAGATCATGCCACTGTGCTTCAGCCTGGGTGACAGAGCAAGACTCTGTCTCAAAAGAAAAGAAAGAAAAGAAAATCTGTCTACTCACCATTTTAACTAACACATTGCTAAATTTCCTCATAAAAATCCATGTTTCTTTCATTATACAAACTAGTGAAATTTCTTGAGGGATCCAGATATCGATAGTGGAAATTCTTGTTTTAGCCCCCTCTAAGGAAGCTTTTTAAAATATACTCTTCAAATCATCAGTAGTGTTAACTGACTATCCCAAGCGTTAAAGCTTGACCAAATTGGTGAGTACACATGTCACATTGATTAGACTAAGTATTTTACATTATTTGTAACGTAAGTCATGCAGTGTCTATGAGATAGGTAATGCAGCTGTGTTTGATTTTCATAGTTCAGGCAAAATGGCTCAAAAACCTGGCTTGCTCAAAGGTACATGATGAGTTTGGACACAGTTCTGCATGCCTGTGGTCCCAGCTACTTGGGAGGGTGAGGCAGGAAGATGAACCCAGGAGTTTGAGTCCAACCTGGGTAACCTACTGAGGCCCTATCTGTAAAAAATGTTTGAAAATAAAAGCAAACAAACAAAAGACTACTGAAAACATTACATGATGAGCAAACAGGAAAAGTAAGACTTTTGATTATTTGCCAAGTGGAATTTTTACTTCCACGTATTTAAAAAGTACAAAGACTCTGGTGAACCTCACTATACCTCTTCTTAAAAAAAAAAAAAAAAACAAGAAATAACAACACAAAACTTATAAAATGTTATTGCCACCAAAGCCACACACAATAATTGAAAGACATAAAATTTGAAATATAACAAAGGAGTTTAATTTCAATTTTATTATTTTGCTATGTGTAAGACTTTAGGCAATACTTTCAACTTATGAAGATTTATATCTCCTAACAGAATTTTGTGGATAGTAGCACCTGTGATGCTGGGTTTTCAGACATATTGTAGATGAAATATAAATAATTTTATATCACATAGTAAGCATTACAGAAGTTTGTATTATTGTAATAACTTATCATTATCTCCTTTAGAATGAGACACATGCTTATTTTTCTCATATCTTTAATACATGGCTTGATGCTTTGTTAACAAATATGTATGATAGAATTGCGGTAAATCAGAGCGTCAGAGACCATAAATTAACATGGGTGGCAAATGAATTTCATGTTTAATGTTTATCCATCCTAAAAGTTTTTTCTTTAACAAGAAATTAAAAATATAACTGAAAAGAGAGCACTTTATCACTGGTGACTCAATAGATGGCTTTGACGGATTCTTATGACTTCAACCTGGATGCCATGATTTCCATCAGAATCCTTCCCAGCCAATGCAAAGAAACACACACTCTAAGTAAAACTAATCTGCTGGCTCTGAAAATATAAAGGCAAGACAAGTCTGATTTCTCCTCCCTAACATGCTTGCCCAATTTAAGCCCCAAAGAAGTCTGGAGTCACCACAAATGTACATATCAATGTCAATAAATATAGGAACCATGGCTCCTAGAAGGTATTTATTAGAAATATTTCCAGCATAGCTTCTCACGACCCTGAGTTACTAAATTCAAATTATGGAGTCATTTATAACATGAGAAAAATTATATATTAATCTACTTCAAATGAATTACTGGTATACTATACCAGTAGTGGCACATGGAAAATGAGAAAGCTATTGATAATTATCTTAAGCAATTAAGAAGCAATTTTGGCATTCATTAGCTTTTATTCATTCTTTTTTTTTTTTTTTTTTTACAGGAGGTTTTTTTTTTTCCCCCACCCACGTGCAGGGTGGGGCTTCCCGGTCACTGAAAGCCCCCCCCCCCC
>NC_037670.1:60395518-60400268 GCF_003255815.1 Theropithecus gelada | reverse complement strand
TTTTTTTTTTTTTTTTTTGAGACGGAGTCTTGCTCTGTCGCCCAAGCTGGAGTGCAGTGGCGCGATCCTGGCTCACTGAAAGCTCCGCCTCCTGGGTTCACGCCATTCTCCTGCCTCAGCCTCCCGAGTAGCTGGGACTACAGGCGCCCGCCACCGTGCCCGGCTCATTTTTTTTTTTGTATTTTTAGTAGAGACGGGGTTTCACCGTGGTCTTGATCTCCTGACCTTGTGATCCGCCCGCCTCGGCCTCCCAAAGTGCTGGGATTACAGGCGTGAGCCACCGCGCCCGGCCTATTCATTCTTTTTATATCTAGTCTATGATTGTTGGGTTTTTAAAAATCATTTATTGTATTGCTATTATTCTTTAAAAAATATAAACCTTGGAATTATGTAATCTGTTGATGTCTTCATCCATCTGAGCTGCTATGACAGAATACCACAGACCAGGTGATTTATAGACAGAAGAAATGTATTTCTCACAGTTCTGGAGACTAGGAAGTCCAAGGCAAGGAGTCAGTAGCTTTAGTGTTTGCTGAAAGACCACTTCCTGGTTCATAGATGGCCATCTTCTCACTGTGTTCTCAAATGGCACAAAGGGCAAGGAAGTTCTCTGGGGCCTCCTTGATAAGGACACTAATCCCACAACTGCTTCAACCTCATAACCTAATCACCTCTCAAAATTCCCACCTCCAGTGCCATCGCATTGGGGATTAAGTTCCAACAAGTGAATCTGGGGAGGATATAAACATTCAGTCTATAGGAGTCTGTGATAACTACCTGCTGCTTAATTAGGGCAAAATGAAATCACCTCAAAACATAGATTTAAATCTGTCTTTCTCAAAACCTTATGAGATTTATGATTATATATAAATCCCTCAGTCCACTAAATTAATCAACTCAACTTCCTAAAACAAACATACAAAACACACAAACAAACAAACTTATCTTTCATAATTGATTCCTACTACCTCCTTTAAACTTGAAGTCTAGTCAATGTTGACTGTGTCCACAATTCTATCTCCATGCTCACTCTTTCACCTATGGAAATATGCTCTCCCATGGTTTGTATTTCTACTACTTTCCTGAAATAGCTCTAACTGACAAGGACTACCAAGCTCACTAAAATATTAATTATAACAACCACAAAAAGCACTTCTAAAGCATCTTCTTATTGGCAATTAAACAACTTAATAGTGCACAAATATTATTTCCTTTTGAAAACATTTTTTGTGCATACAGTTCTATTAAAATTACCTTTTATTCTTTCTGCTTTTGATTTATTATACTTTCTAAATTGATTTTTTTCTTATAAAACAAGAGTTAGCCTTTCAATCTCTCATTACTACTGATTATTCATATTATTTTATGCAGTATATATACACATATGTATGTGTTTTTGTGTATTTATATATACATATATGTATATATGTATGTGTGTGTGTGTGTGTGTGTATATATGTATTTGAGACAGGGGTCCTGTTGTGCTTTCCAGCAGGACCCCTGAACTCCTAGGTTCAAGCAATGCTCCTGTCTTAGCCTCCTCATTACCTGGCATTACAGGCACATGCTACATGATAGTCTCTATTTATGTAATTCAATTAACTCAAGACTTTTACTTTAGAATGTTTTTCTTCTTTCTGAAGTACAACATTTAAAAGTTTACTACTAAAGAAAAATTAGATATAGATTCATTTATTAATGATTTTTTTCTGATTCTAAAGTATACTTATTTGTCCCAGTTACTTGAAGGATAATTTTTGTAGGTGTAAAATTTAAGGTTACAGTAATTTTCTATTGATATTATATGGGGATTTTAAAAAATTTCTTTAGACCTATCTGCCCAAATACTATTTTTTCTGCTAGGTTAGTAAACAATTTAATCAAATTTTAAAATTTCTAATTTCAACTATGTTTACCTATAGTTAAAATTGGCTAGAATTTATTTCTAGTCACTCTATATAGTTGTGTTGCTAAAACTTCACATAGGTTGGTAGTACCTTTTTTTAACAATATTTGTCATAATCTTCTGCATTTTACTTTTGGTATAACATATTCTTGTTATAGTATTTATCTGGCAATTTCGGTGCTTAAAATGCTTTGCTTTCTGATTCTGCAATTTCTTTTAATTGTTGATTAACATTTATGTCCGCTTAGAAACAAAAATTATTTCAGCAGAATTATGCAGTAGCAGTAGGAGCACCTTTCCAATTTTGAATTTGTTAAAATTTTAGGATTATTAATTCTTAAAATTGTTTGCCTGTATTATTTTTCATTTTAAGGGTTGTACATTAAAATAACCATTTAATTTTTATTCAGAATATTTGGTGTTTTGATACCAACATGGCTGCTTTTAGAGATATGTTTTTATTCATCCATTCTGTGTTGCTATAAATAAATACCTGAGACTGGGTAATTTATAAATAAAAGAGGTTTATTTCAGCTCATGATTCTGCATGGCATCAGTATCTGCTTAGCTTCTCATGAGACCTCAGGAAGCTTTTATTTATGGCAGAAGGTGAAGTGAAAGCAGGTGTGTCCTCTGGCCAAAGAGGAAGCAAGGGGTGGGGGTTGCCACACTCTTTTTTTTCTTTACAATCAGATCTCATAGTAACTAATAGAGAATTCATTAATTACTGTGGGGAGGTCATCAAGCCGCTCGTGAGAAACCTACCCTCATGACCTAAACACCTCCCTCTCGACCCCACTTTCAACATTGGGGAATCACATTTTGCCATGAGATTTAAAAGAAGAAGTCAAATTGTCCCTCTTTGCAGATGACATGATTGTATATTTAGAAAACCCCATTGTCTCAGCCCAAAATCTCCTTAAGCTGATAAGCAACTTCAGCAAAGTCTCAGGATACAAAATTAATGTGCAAAAATCACAAGCATTCTTATACACCAGTAACAGACAATCAGAGAGCCAAATCAGGAATGAACTTCCATTCACAATTGCTTCAAAGAGAATCAAATACCTAGGAATCCAACTTACAAGGGATGTAAAGGACCTCTTCAAGGAGAACTACAAACCACTGCTCAGTGAAATAAAAGAGGACACAAACAAATGGAAGAACATACCATGCTCATGGATAGGAAGAATCAATATCGTGAAAATGGCCATACTGCCCAAGGTAATTTATAGATTCAATGCCATCCCCATCAAGCTACCAATGAGTTTCTTCACAGAATTGGAAAAAACTGCTTTAAAGTTCATATGGAACCAAAAAAGAGCCCGCATCTCCAAGACAATCCTAAGTCAAAAGAACAAAGCTGGAGGCATCACGCTACCTGACTTCAAACTATACTACAAGGCTACAGTAACCAAAACAGCATGGTACTGGTACCAAAACAGAGATATAGACCAATGGAACAGAACAGAGTCCTCAGAAATAATACCACACATCTACAGCCATCTGATCTTTGACAAACCTGAGAGAAACAAGAAATGGGGAAAGGATTCCCTATTTAATAAATGGTGCTGGGAAAATTGGCTAGCCATAAGTAGAAAGCTGAAACTGGATCCTTTCCTTACTCCTTATACGAAAATTAATTCAAGATGGATTAGAGACTTAAATGTTAGACCTAATACCATAAAAATCCTAGAGGAAAATCTAGGTAGTACCATTCAGGACATAGGCATGGGCAAAGACTTCATGTCTAAAACACCAAAAGCAACGGCAGCAAAAGCCAAAATTGACAAATGGGATCTCATTAAACTAAAGAGCTTCTGCACAGCAAAAGAAACTACCATCAGAGTGAACAGGCAACCTACAGAATGGGAGAAAATTTTTGCAATCTACTCATCTGACAAAGGGCTAATATCCAGAACCTACAAAGAACTCCAACAAATTTACAAGAAAAAAACAAACAACCCCATCAAAAAGTGGGCAAAGGATATGAATAGACATTTCTCAAAAGAAGACATTCATACAGCCAACAAACACATGAAAAAATGCTCATCATCACTGGCCATCAGAGAAATGCAAATCAAAACCACAATGAGATACCATCTCACACCAGTTAGAATGGCGATCATTCAAAAGTCAGGAAACTACAGGTGCTGGAGAGGATGTGGAGAAATAGGAACACTTTTACACTGTTGGTGGGATTGTAAACTAGTTCAACCATTATGGAAAACAGTGTGGCGATTCCTCAAGGATCTAGAACTAGATGTACCATATGACCCAGCCATCCCATTACTGGGTATATACCCAAAGGATTATAAATTATGCTGCTATAAAGACACATGCACACGTATGTTTATTGCAGCACTATTCACAATAGCAAAGACTTGGAATCAACCCAAATGTCCATCAGTGACAGATTGGATTAAGAAAATGTGGCATATATACACCATGGAATACTATGCAGCCATAAAAAAGGATGAGTTTGTGTCCTTTGTAGGGACATGGATGCAGCTGGAATCCATCATTCTTAGCAAACTATCACAAGAACAGAAAACCAAACACCGCATGTTCTCACTCATAGGTGGGAACTGAACAATGAGATCACTTGGACTCGGGAAGGGGAACATCACACACCGGGGCCTATCATGGGGAGGGGGGCGGGGGGAGGGATTGCATTGGGAGTTATACCTGATGTAAATGACGAGTTGATGGGTGCAGCACACCAACAAGGCACAAGTATACATATGTAACAAACCTGCACGTTATGCACATGTACCCTACAACTTACAGTATAATAATAATAAATAAATTTAAAAAAAAAAAAAAAAAAAAAAAAAAAAGAAA
>NC_037670.1:60394792-60395418 GCF_003255815.1 Theropithecus gelada | reverse complement strand
AAAAAAAAAAAAAAAAAAAAAAAAAAAAGAAAGGGACAAATATTCAAACTATATCATGTACTACATTGTATTCCCAGAAATATAGCTACACAATATCATTTAATAGCTTTGCATTTATTTTCACGTATCATAACTGTTTACCTTGTTTTCATTATTTAAATTTGTGTTTTAATTTTATCATTATTTATCATACTACACGTTATCATTATTCTCAATAGTCATAAAAGAAATTAGGCCGGGCGCGGTGGCTCAAGCCTGTAATCCCAGCACTTTGGGAGGCCGAGACGGGAGGATCACGAGGTCAGGAGATCGAGACCATCCTGGCTAACAAGGTGAAACCCCATCTCAACTAAAAAATACAAAAAATAACTAGCCGGGCGAGGTGGCGGGCGCCTGTAGTCCCAGCTACTCGGGAGGCTGAGGCAGGAGAATGGCGTAAACCCGGGAGGCGGAGCTTGCAGTGAGCTGAGATCCGGCCACTGCATCCCAGCCTGGGCGACAGAGCGAGACTCCCTCTCAAAAAAAAAAAAAAAAAAAAATTCTAGGAGATTGTATGTGTGTGTGTAAATTCACAAGTTGCTTGTAAAATTTATATAGAAAGACAAAGAGCCAAAAATAACCAAGCT